>NW_022698210.1:0-2043 GCF_011630105.1 Anneissia japonica
AAAAAAAAAAAAAAAAAAAAAACTAAATAAACTAAGGTACGATGGGCAGAAATGATACTAATAATTAAAGAGATAGGCCTATACTAGTGGTGCTATTTCTTGCTCAGATGTGTGCTTACTCTCACTGACATGTGAACTCACTAAGGAGAAGGAACAACGTCTGAAAGAAAAAAAAATATATATATATATAAATAACTTTACAATAATAATAATAATAATAATAATAATAATAATAGTAATAATAATAATTAATGATCATAAAAATAATATTACTAACAACAACAATTATAATATTAACAACAATAGCAAAACAGCAACAATAACACAATGATAATAATAATAATAATAATAATAATAACAAATGAATACATAAATAATAATAATAAAAAAAATCAGTGAGTTGCAGATAAGCACCATCAAAGTGTAGAATACAACTATATACAATTTAATACACACGAATAAAGTAGGTATACATACTACAATCGTATCCTGAGTAGCCAGTAATACAGGCGCATGCATAGTAGGTACCTGCTGGCATACATGTTCCACCGTTCTGACAGGGGTTGAAGTTAGCGTTGCAAAATTGGTTAACTATGAAATATGAACATAGCTTCTAAGTTAAGCTAAATTACAATAATGTTTAAAATTCATCAAACACAGGGAGCAGTCATATTACTGTAATTGTTGAAATATGACTGCTCCATGATCAAACAAACATCATATTTCAATATGTATGAATCTAATAGATATTTTAAAATTTTCTTACGAAAATAATAAATTAAAAGGCTGTGTAGATTGCCTGTTTAATTACTGTTTAATTGTTTACACGTCATTTTTGTGACGTTTAGTGAGAGCGTACTGCATACTTTACCATTAATCTCATTATCAATTCCAATAAAATCCGATAATATAATATTAAATACAATGTACGTCCATATACATTTCAAGATAATTGCATTATATTGTTAAAACTAATGTTTAAATTTACTCGATCTAAATTTTAATTTGTAAATATTTTTTGCCTACAATGATATTCGTATTCTAGTTCTAGGCCTATCCTACGATCGTGTTAGTTATTTTTAAGTAAAATTAAGCCTAGGATAGTAAATTATTATCGATGATTCTTGTTTATAATGCAGAAATGTTAAAGCAAATATGATCAGGGGCGGATCCAAAAATTTTCAAACGAGGTGAGGGGGACAATTTTTCCGTTTCTTGGCCTTTTTTACATTCTGATTTATGAAATCGTTGGAAAAAAAAATCGTCGTTGGAGATGGCGTTATGCTCGTCGTCAAACAACAGAAAATTAAAAATTAGTAAGTGGAAACATAACCGAGCTCCCCTTTCGTTCACTGCCGAATCTGCCACTGAACTGATGAGTACACTTCCCTTCCTCCCTTTAAATCTTCTCAATTTGTTTCTCCCTATTTTTAATTTTTCAGCGGGACTGACGGTGGGGGGGGGGGTGGTGGCGCTGGGTCTGGTCCTGCATAATATGAACAAGATTAGTTACAGGTTTAAGAATCTATGATGAAAGCATTGGTTAAGCTGTGTCCAGACAAATTTTATTTGACAAAAACATGTGACATGCCTAAATATGGTCATGATGACATCACATCATGACCACATATAGGCACATCATGACTATATATTGGTATACAACAGTTTTTTTTTTTGTCAAATTGATAGTCAAATTGATAGTAATAACAAAGCTACGAACAGCACCAAAGCCAATCATAAGGTATAGGCAGCTCAAAATGAAATTTTTTAACACTAGCTCTGTAATACTTCAAGGAGAACACCTTGCTATACATAATGTATGAATAATGTACTAAAAAGGTTGTCAATATCATACAAATACCAAGTGTTTGACAGTTGTTTCCAGAATAAGTGGCCGGACAGGCACAGCTATACCCAGTCGTCGTCACACTACAGGTACCACCATTCTGACAAGGTGCGGCATCACATGCGTTGCCGCCACCACCTTTTACAAAATGTTAAGAATCGTTAATATTCAGTTTAATATATGCTGTACATTATATA
>NW_022698211.1:0-592 GCF_011630105.1 Anneissia japonica
AATAAAAAGGAAGATATAATGAACAGATATCACAATACCCCTGCCTGCAACCCATTCTCCACTTGAAAAAGTGTCCATAGCGCATTTGATCTAAGCCGCCAGGTATTCTCCGCAGTGGCGTAATAACCGGGGGACAAGGGGAAAATATCCAGCTGTGGAAAGTCCCCATTGAATGCCCTTTTCACCCGGGAAAGTGCCTGAAAATCTCAAATTTTAAATCGCATATTTTGTTGAAGTAGGCCAATTTCCTCTAAAAATTGCACATTTTAGGGAGTTTTGATCAATTCCAACGAAATTAGAATTTAAAAAACAAACATTTTTCGCGCGCTTCGCACGCATTTTTTATGTTAAAGCTTGTGCTTGCTCACCTTTGCCTTCTAATTTATAACACATAGTCCCAAACTCAAGAAAGAAAATTTAAGATAGATCGTTTAACCTATAAAAAAGGGCCTCAATGTGTAATGATGTTGAAAGAATATGTTTGTAATAAATAAAGCCATAGGGAAAATACTATATTCAGTTTAAAATAAAAAACGAGTGTGGCCATATATAACATAAGAGCATTTCTTGTTGAGGTAGGCCAATTTCCTCT
>NW_022698212.1:0-537 GCF_011630105.1 Anneissia japonica
TAAGAACACGTTGAGGCTGAGGCAAAATGTGGAATGGAACTTTCATATAAGAAATAAAGAAAGAAAGAAAGAAAGAAAGAAAGAAAGAAAGAAAGAAAGAAAGAAAGAAAGAAAGAAAGAAAGAAAGAAAGAAAGAAAGAAAGAAAGAAAGAAAGAAAGAAGAAAAAAACTGATCGCCAAAACGCCTCAGAGTTTATTTTCAGGAGTCTAGAAAACAAAAATTTCAGACCGGACCCCCTATAGTGGTGTTATCTCGATCGGCTCCACTTTCGCACCCCCTCCCCCTCCACTTTTCGGATATCTCTGGATCCGCCCCTGATCAGAGAGCACATCAGTCTGTCATGGTGTGTACTATCTCGAAAATTAGCCCATTCTATCTTGAATAGGGGTTTCATGTCGAATTGAGCCTCTTCTGAAAATTAAGCCCATAGGGCTTCTATTTGATGTTTTACGGTGTTACAAAATAGTTAACCTTTAAGTTATTATTAACGTTATTATAGGCCTGTGTCATGCGCGTGATCGCATAAGCCCATCCTT
>NW_022698213.1:0-4514 GCF_011630105.1 Anneissia japonica
ACACCCCCTCCAGAGCCTCATTTGGAATCATAAGCACCTCCCTCAAATTTTTCTAACTTGGTTGGAATTGATAAGTCTTTAAGATCACGTAACAACACGTTTTGACTGTACTTTTGTGTTGTTATTCCACATTTACAGGGAAATTAAGAGGCGTTTATTCAAATAAATATTAGTATATAATTTTTTAAGAAAGTATTTTTACTATAATATTAGATTTTTCATTATGTTTTAATTTTTAGTGTACATGTTAATAGTATACTACAGTATTATTATTTTTATTAACATTTCCATTTCAATAGTTATGTTTTCAATTTATGTTTATGATTCCTTAAAATCATGATTATTTTAGTACTTACATATTTTGAATATTTAATATTTTGAAAACTGTTTAAATGAAGAAATTTTAATGCGTAAGTTTACACATTGTTTTATATTACATGGGGTAGATTACATAAAACTGGTTTTGTTTTCCATTTATCTGTATTCCAAGTGCATTATAAGCAAATGTCATATGCACTATAAAGCAACTTGACCATTAACTGTTGCAATTACAATTATTATGTTAAATATAATTTAATTTAATCATTTTGATTAAATTTATTTACTTTCAGCATTTAGTTATTTTTATAATATAACTAATATTCTATATTTAATTGTGCCCATATTTTTAAATATTAATTCTTAAAAGAAATTTGTGTATTTCAGTATTTTTTAAATTATTTTATTCAATAGTGGGAATATATATTAGACATAAGTGTTAATAAGTATTACCAATTTATTATACAGTATGTCGTTAGTCAATTTATCAATTTAATTATCAATTTATTATAATTTGTGAACATATTACATCATCATGCCCTTATATGGGTAGATTACATAAAACTGTTTTGTTTTCTATTTTTCTATTTATCTGTATTCCAAGTGCATTATAAGTAATGTCATATTCTCTATAAATATTACTTCTTAAAAGAATGTTTGTATTTATCATTATTTTATCTTCAAATCGTAAGACAAACCTTTAAAATTACTTAGTTGGGGGTAAGATCTTTTGTTTATTAAGGTCTATATTTATATTGATTAAATGCTGTGCATATATGATGTACTTTACCAAAGCAAAACTTTTGAAAGGATGTAAATATTTATATTTTTAATTACAGTATTTATTTGAATAAACGCCCCCCACCACCTCATTTGGAATTATAAACACCTCCCTCAAATTTTTCTCACCTAGTTGGGTTTGATAAGTCTTTAACATCAGGCAACAACACGTTTTGACTGTATTTATGTGTTGTTGTTGTTTACAGGGAAAACATAAGGCGTTTATTAAAATAAATATTGTATATAATTTTTTAAGAAAGTGTTTTTACTATTATAATATTAAATTTTTCCATTATGTTTTAATTTAGTGTACATGTTAATAGTACACTACAGTATTATTATTTTTATTAACATTTCCATTTCAATAATTATGTTTACAGTTTATGTTTATGATTCATTAAAATCATTATTATTTTAGTACTTACATATTTTGAATATTATAATTAATATTTTGAAAACTGCTAATCAGAAGAACTTTTAATTTAAGTTTACACATTGTTTATATTACATGGGGTAAATTACATAAACTGGTTTAGATTTCTATTTATCTGTATTCCAAGTGCATTATAAGCAAATGTCATATGCACTATAAAGTAACTAGACCATTTAACTGTTTAACTACTATTATGTTAGATGTAATTAAAATTAAACATTCCAATTAAATTTATTTACTTTCAGCATTTAGTTATTTTTTCTTATATAGTTAATATTTTATATTTAATTTTGCCAATATTTTTAAATATTAATTCTTAAAAGAAATTTGTGTATTTCAGTATCTTTCAAATTATTTTATTCAATAGTGGGAATATGTATTAGACATAAGTGTTATTAAGTATTATCAATTTATTATACAGTACATATGTTGTTAGTTAATTTATCAATCTATTATAATTTGTGAACATATTAAATCATCATGCCCTTATATGGACTACATAAAACTGTTTTGTTTTCTATTTATCTGTATTCCAAGTGCATTATAAGTAATGTCATATGTACTATAAATATTAATTCTTAAAAGGAATATGTGTATTTCAGTATCTTTCAAATCATTTTATAATAGTGGGAATAAGACATAAGTATTATTAAGTATTATAAATCTACTATAATTTGTGAATTTAATTTACTTTTTTAATGATTTGCTTTGGTAAAGCACACCACAAAAAACACAAAAGACTGTTTAATATTGATTATTGATGGGCGATGTTGAATATGTATACCGTAAATAATGTAATAGAAAATTAGGTTATTATTATTATTATTTTGTTTAAATTATAATTAAAGACTTCTCCTTGATTATGTTTAAAACTATTTCCATACATACCCTATCTAAAGAGTAACAACCTAACTTTACTTTTAAAATGTTTTTGTCAAATATTAAATTTAGTTGTGTGTGCTTAATGTTTGTCTTTTGATATGACTTGCATTAATTAAAATATAAAGTTAAATTTATATCAAATTATATTTTTTAATGATTTTGTACATTTATTTTGTGTTCTATTTTAATTTGTTTAAGGTTACAGTCACATTTAAGATTTGTGCACATAGAAGTTAATCAAAGTTACATTTTAAAAATAATTTTATAATTTTCAATAAATTAGAAATACTGAATTAAACTATGTGTGTGCTCTATTTATAGATATATTCTATTATGCAAATAGAATTTTTTTTTAATTGATTAATTTAAAATATAATTTCGTAGTTATATTTAAAGCAACATTCTATTAAATTAATTGTATCTAAAGGTTTGATATTTGAAATATTTTTACATTTCAATATTTAAAATTTTGTAGCATTTATGTTCTATAATTTTTTTAAACAATATTATTTCTAAAGCTACACAATACATAGTGATTAACATTTAACAATATTTTCCTAAAAACCCTAAGTGCACCAAATAATTGTTGAATAATATTATCATTATTTTTAATATATTCCAAAGCCCATTACTAGATAAATATTTAGGCATAATAAATTAATTCTATATCCTAAGTTAAAATGTGAGGTCTCACCACGAAATGAGTCGCATCGTTGGTGAAAAAATATTGAGATATTCACCCAAACAGGCCAAAGTCAATATTTTTACAAAATTTTGATTTCAATGTTTTTTCAAACTTTTATTTTATGATTGTATACTTTGCAAGTGAAATTTTCTTGCCAAAACAGTATTCACTGCACATATTATTCTGTAATTCTAGTCATATTATTTGTACAGGTTAGATTTTCTCAAAACATGATTCTTATACACCTAAATTTTAAATGCTCACTTCTCTGGATTTACTTATAGTAGGGAAGCCATTTAAAGACCAAATGAAAGCTTATAATGTGATCTACCCAAATATAATATAAACTCAATTTTTGAATTTCCAACCATGAGACTCATTTTGTGGCAAGACCTCACAAATATTTCAAGTTTTAATGTTTTAATGATTTTATACTTTTATTAAGTTAAAATAAAGTTAAAATTTTTAAAAGTTATTTTATGATTTTCAATCAATCCAAATACAGTATTTAACAATATGTGTGTTCAAATTGGATATATTTTAATATGCAAATACAAATTTATTTTTATTTAATTAATCTAATATATAATTTTGTAATTATCATTATCATTATTATTTTTATTATATTATAAAAAATTTGTTAATAATATATTATTTCTATGTTCTATCCTCTCTGTGATATATGTATTAACATATCAATAACTTATTCTTTCTATTAAATTAACATTATTATGTTCTAAAAGTTTTAATAATTTGAAACAAAAAAAAACTATTTAAAACAATTGATACAATTTTAATATTCATTGCATATTTTAATTTGTAAACAATTTAAATTTTTTGATTAGGTGACACATTAGGTGATGAACTGTTTATGAGTGTTGTATTTATTGTGGCAAGCCAATATGTAATTCAGTATTTAACAATTATATTGATACACTACAATTACTACTTGTTACTCTTTGTATTTAGCAGATTTGCCTACCCTATTCATGCCAGAAGACAGCCTTTAATTAAAATATGTTAATTACATATTATATCCAATTTATTGTACTATTATTTATTACATGATTTTAAAACTCAAAGGCATCTAGCATATGAACAATATCAAATTTAAACTATAATTATTTTCTTTATTATTGTTACTCTTTGCATTTAGTGGATTCATCTACTCTATTCATGCTAGAAGTCAGCCTTTTAATTATGTATAATTACATGTATACAATTTATTGTACTATTATTTATTTATTAAGTTTTTAAAACATAAAGGCATCTAGCATATGCATGATATCAAATTGAAACTATTACTATTATCATCATTATTATTGTTACTAATATTTCTATTATTATTCAATAATTTGGTGCCAACTCAAAAAAGCTACAATTCAGATACACATCGTGACAACAGAAGTACAACCT
>NW_022698213.1:4625-42093 GCF_011630105.1 Anneissia japonica
GGTCGAACGTTTACACTGATGATGGTCTACCCACACAAGCTGACACCACGTCGGGAAAAGGATTCTCACAGACATTTTACCCACAAAGCAATTTACAAAGGAAATGTTAACTCGTAAAAAGAACTTTACAGAATTTCAACAAAGCAAACTCACCACTCAGCAGCAGCAACGAGCACAAGAAGAAGCAAGTACCGCCATACAGCCAAGCAGGATCAGCCCGTCGGAGTAATGGGGCATGCAGGAGGTTGCAGAGAAGTGCATTGTACAATGTTTTAACTAATCGAGAGAATACTGAAAACAAAAACCATAGCATGCATCAAACTACAAATTATTATAACAATTGGATAAAATGAAGTGGAATTTCAAAATTATTTTTTTTATAAAACAAATTTTGGATTTAGCAATTTACATACTGCTGTTATAATAAAATAGTTGTTTTTTCCAAAATGAATTTAATAATTGGATTAAAAGCAATTAAAATTTTGCAAATAATAAGAACAATTCATATCAATTTACTTTTATAATTCCAGAAAAAAAAAAAAACATTTTAAATTTACACAATAAATTCCAATTCATATTAAAATTTAATTTGTAAATTTAGATTTCTTGTTTATAAAAAAACAGAATTGAAGATGGAACAGCTTACAATTTTTGTAATTTAAATTTGATTAATGGATTGAATTAAAATGTAAAATTTGATGAAATGAAATTTTTAAATATAATGTATATATCCATTTGAAATTCCACTTTAACAATGTGTAGAAAATTTCACTTTTAATGTACAAAGATACCAGTTGTTGTTTATCACGTGTTACGGATGAGAATGAAGGATTATCAACGAGAACTTCAGCTGCCTCACCAATCACAAATTCAGTGACGACTCAAGAACTGACAGTGGATCTGAAAAAAACAAATAATTATAAAAAATTAAATAACTGAAGAGAAGCTGTTTCAGCACTAATTTACAAGTTACTTTTTAAATTTAAAAAAATACAATAAATACAGAATCATCTAAAGCAACACCAGCAATTTTGCTTGCAGGCACATTCCACAAGTATAAACTGTCCGTGCTGGCAAAAAGACCCCATATTCAAGATTTCAGACATAAAATAAAATTGTTTCATGTGCGACGAGGGCTGCCCATGTTCATAGATGAAGAACAAACTAAAGTAGTAACACAGTAAGCACAAAGCAAATAACCCAAAGACTAAAATAAAATCATAGGCAAAGAGAATCTTGGTTAAAGGCAGAACTGGTTGATTTTGCATGTCGCGCCTGCCCGCAGTTTGAACATATGCACCCCGTCAAACAAACCTCACTGCCTGTCATCAGTACACAGTACATTAAATTTCAATTTACACTACCTACATCAGTCGGTGATTTGTCAATGTGAAACATACAAATAAAAATCTTACCATCTTTACAAACATCTGGTTCTTCATCACTGTCATTGGGTGCCATCTTTAACTGCTCCTCCTCAACATCATCTGCATCACTATCTCAAGGTCGTGATGACGTGTGGTACTACCACTCAGTTGCTACTCTTCCCAACAATATAATGCATTTTTCTCAGTTAATTAAGCTAACTTACTATACAGTATTTGTAGTTTGATGCACAAAATAAAAATGTGATGCATGACCACCTACTAAAGTCATTTACATTTGTACAGCAAAATGCAATAATACTACAATTTAGGATGAAATTGTTTTACATTTAATCACACATTTAATTGTGTTAAGTAATTTTGAATTTAAGAAAAACCAATTATTTTTCCCAAAAAGATGTTAGGTTTACAATTTTGAAAATTGATGGAAACAATAGATTTTTTTTGTTTTATGAATTTTGTTAAAATTTATAAAAGAAATAGTTTCCATCCTTTCATATAGACTGTAAACACAATTTTTTTTTGGTAGAAAAGTCATACATCACATTATTAATGTCTCCAATCGGTAGAAGGGTAGTTATATTATTCTTAAAACTCTCTATATTATTTTATGATTAATTTGAATTACTTTATGATACATAGCCTATATTTAGATAAGTCTATATTATTAATTAATAATATATTTTTATTCATATTCACTATTATTTAGAAATATTCTTATTTATAATTAGTTATATTTAATTTTTAATTTTTGAATGAATAATATAACTTTACATTATATTTATTTTCATTATTATATATATTTTTTAAAATTAACAATTACATTTACAACTAAAGGCACATATAATTTAAATCATAAATTTATTTACTTATAATTATAATGCAACAAATGCAATTCATAAAATTAATTACTATTATTTTTAAATAGAAAATATAGTTTAAAATGTTTTATATTATAATTTTATCAAAATTGTCAAACTGAGCTTTTTATATTTGAAATTTTTGAAATTTGGCGCTTTTGACTGTTATCATTTACATCAATAATATTAGGTTAAAATTATGTTACGATTATTATTTTAAATTCTTACTTTAAACATTTAACTAATTAATCTCTTCAGCCAGATTTTAGTGAGACAACAAACAAAAAGTAAAATAATTAAATTGTTAAAACATTGTTTACACAGAAAGAGAAGGAAAAAAAGAACCTCATCAGCAAAACCAAAACAATTACATTTTAATTTGGAGTATTTAAATTTTTTTTTTCTAAATTTCAAGAGATTAATAATTTCATTTTTTCTAATTGATTGAAATTCAGTTGAATAATTTATCCAAACTATTTCAAAAAACAACTACAATTTTATATTTATTTCAAACAAAATTTGTAATAAACCAAAAACCAATGAAAGTGAAATCATTACAATATTAGAAATACCAGAAATTTGATATCAAATTATTTTAAATGAAATGTCTGTCTTGTTCCTTGCTAATGAGGATTTTCTAAACTACACAACATGGAAAATGGAGACATTATGTAATTACATGAAAGCAAAATAATTAATGCACACACATGATTTGCCGTTTGTAAAATTTTGCAGCATAGCCAATAAGAAATATTTTTAACAATTTCAAATTTCAAATATAATAAAAAATTTGGAAATTTAAAATTTAAACAATTTATGTTGGTAATAAAATCGAAGATTATTAAGATTTTCACTCTAAATGATGTTTTGATGTAGATTAACACTAGAGAAATCTTGCTACAAATATTTGATCAAATGTTTAAAGATGTTACCAGAAAGTTTTGAAAACAAGTGTAATTATTTTGTCTTCATTTTCCGAAGTAAAGTTAATTTTATAATTATAAACATAAATATATATATTCATATATACATGAAAAAGGAGACTCTTATTTCCTCAAATACAATTTTTAAGAATGTTTAATTAAATTTTAAAATATTTATTGTGGTAAATATAAAACAAGATATTTTTTTTTTATTGAATATTATTGAATGATTTAATTATGTAAAAAAACTGTGTTCTCCTTTTCCATATTTGGTAAGATAATGTACAATGCATTTTACAACAAAAGAAAATATTCTACCTATCAGAAGCACCACAATGTCATATGTTAACAATATATTTATAACACAAGTTTTGTTGCGTTTTTTTTTTAATTGACCAATTTTAAAATGTATACTGCACAAATTAAATGTTTATTTTATCTAAATTATAAAGCACATCAATGAATTGTACTTAAGCAAAAGAAAAACATCAATTTGAAAATACAGACTTAAATTTTTTCATATTTTGAATAAGAAATTTAACAGTGCTTCAGATAAATTTACAGTTAAAAGCTATTTAATCATCAACACTTTCTTAAAAACATCACTTAATGTAGATTTTAACAACATATGAAAATGGAAAAAATCTTACAAATTATGTAGCACAAGGTTTGTTTAACAGAGGGATATTAGAAGTAAACATTTCTTAATTTCAATTGAATTAATGTAAATCATGCCATAACATGAATTTTTAGGAAACTATCAATTTTATAACAATAACAAATTCTGAATTAATATTTTTCTCAATGAAAATGAAATATTTTGCAATAATAACGAAATATTTATACTTTCTCCATTTTCATATTGTTGATAGTGAATAAAATTCCCCCGAAATAAAAAATTCACAACAAGAATACAATGACAATTGAATTGAACATTTCCTACTATTCAGAAATTATTTACAATTATTGTTTTATGATGCCAGAAAAAAGCAAAGAATTAACATAATTAGATTATGTTTTTAAAATCTTCATTGTGTTTTTGATAAGGTTTTTGATAGGTTACAGATTTTTGGAAATGTTCAGTTTCAATTTACATTCTAAGACTTTTATTTCAATGACTCAACTCGGGCTGTGTGGAAACCGAATGCTTATCATCATCATTGGTCAGTGGTATGGTATCTTGCACCATTGGTCCTCATCAATGATATGGAATCTTGCACTCCTCAGCAGTGGTGTGGTACTTGTACGATTGGTCCCCATCAGTGGTGTGGTATCTTGCACCATTGGTCCTAAGCAGTGGTGTGGTATCTTGCACCATTGGTCCTCATCAGTGGTGTGGTATCTTGGCACCATTGCTCCTCAGCAGTGGTGTGGTACCTTGAACAATTGGTCCTCATCAGTGGTATGGTATCTTGACTTCCTCAAGAGTGTGGTATCTTACACAACAGTGTTCCCCTCCTGGAATGAAAATGAAACAAAAAAAAAAAGGTAGAAAACTTTCTAACAAACATAAAATTGTACATGTACAAAATATAAACAAAAAAATATACCAGGAAGACAGTGGTAAACAGTGTTGCAAACTGTTCCGAACAGTATACAGGTTAACCCCTAAATTTGGATATTTTCTGTAAGATCTCATAGTTTGATCACAAAATGAGCAATGAATGTTAAAATGTTATACCTCCTCTTCTTATGGGATAATGGGGTGAAGTGAAGGTGGAAGAGCTCAATGATTAGGCCAAAAAAAAAACTTGTTTGTTTTTAAAAATGATGAATAGCGGTGGGTGGAAAAAGTTTTTTTTATGTAGTTTTTTTTTAAATTTGTTTAAAGATACTCATCAGATGGAATAAAAATAACCCACAAACAGAAATTAGAATGGAAATATCTTACATCAGACAACAACTTAAGATAAATTTGTAAGGCATCTGGGCAAAAAATAAAGATAAATTTACTAACATTTTTTGAATTTGTAAAGAATGAAGGTAAAAAAATTTGGATTTTTGTTTGTTTGTTTTTTGTTTTTTTTTTGTTCATCCCCTATGTTTTTTTAGTGAGTTAGGGGCAGGTGGAAGGGGACAAACAAACATTTCTTTTTTGCCCCCCCCCCCCCATCAGATGGAATAAAAATAACCCACAAACAGAAATTAGAATGGAAATATCTTACATCAGACAACAACTTAAGATAAATTTGTAAGGCATCTGGGCAAAAAATAAAGATAAATTTACTCACATTTTTTGAATTTGTAAAGAATGAAGGTAAAAAAATTTGGATTTTTGTTTGTTTTTTGTTTTTTTAGTGAGTTAGGGGCAGGTGGAAGGGGACAAACAAACATTTCTTTTTTGCCCCCCCCCCGCCCCTTTTATGTATGTGATGCCGAGGGGTGCCACATGAACAGCAGCGTAGACAAATGATGCGAATCGCCAACATGAATACTCAACACACATTTATTACTTAGCGATGGAGGTCATGCTTAAGCCAAGAAGGCCTTCTCATACTTTGCACCAAACCACGTGTCCCGTGCCAGCCCAGGTGGTGGTGTCAATTTTCAGGCTCGGTCTGCCACACCACACAACAGTGGCCTAAAGATGTCCATGCTTAGCTTTCTGAGTGCTATATATTTTTATACGCTAAACTAACTAGTTTCGGATCCTTAATTAATTACTTACATGTTGACGTTAAAACTGAAGCATTTAGTTTTTTACAAATATGGAAATTATATCAAATTTTTATGCTAGTTGTTCACATTTCTTTCATTTTCTATAATAGAGGGCAGCAGACAATCAAAACAATCATCAAAATATATAGAGGGCAGCAAATATTACGACATTATCACAATGTTTCTAATCGTATTATTAAATTATACATATCATCATTTAATCATTAGTGGTAGTCATCATCATTTCTCTTTTATTCCAATTTTAAATTAGAAATATAAATAATTTGAATTTATTTTTTCTAAAATTGTTAGTTTGTCGAAACTACTTATTTTATAATTGTTTTGTTTTGTTCAAGAACATAAATAATATAAATTTTAAATCGGATGATACTCAATTAGGCCCATGTGGCCAAATCTATAGGAGAAACGACCAGGTTAAAAATAGGCCAATTTTGGTGAAAAAAACCATTAGCTATAGGCTAGCTCATACTTTTTTAAACGATTTTTTAACCTCGCCATTTTCCAGTTGTTTCGTATTCTATGACACCCACAGATCACAAGTCCTCTGCAGGTTGACAAATGTCGAAAATCTTGTGAAAACGACCAGGTTAAAAATTGGCCAATGTTGGTAAAAACTTTGAGCTATTGAAGCTCATACATGCAAATGCAAGAGTGAAAAAGAGTGCTTATTAAGTTTATCACTCCAATAGACTGATATAATACATAGATCACAGGAGGTTTGACTAAACTTCTATTTTCAATTGACTGGTAAATATGATAATACTAAAAGTTAGTCAAACAAATTGACATACACATTAAGGTATAAAAAATATATAGGGAGGTGTACCTCAATGGTCAACAAAATAACATCGAGATTAACATTTTTGACTGCGTATAGCAGCATTTAAAACCAGACATGTTTTTTTTTTTTTTGTTTCATTTCCTATAGATAGAAGTCTTCTGGGTGTGTGGCATCTGTGGTGCGTTTGGGTTCCATGTGATTTTATAATCTTGATGAAATTTTTTTTTTTTTTTTTTTTTTTTTATTGCTTTTAACATACATAAAACAACATAATATAATATAATGCAATATTACAATACACAATCTCATCTTCTAAAAAAATTATTAGCATTACATAATCCAAAACCAATATTATATACTGTACTGTAATATAAAATGAAATTAAAATTAAGTAAAAATTTAACTAATATATATATATATATATATATATATATATATATACATAGGCAAATGTATGCACCCCCCACACACACACATACATACACATATATATATATATACATATATATATATATATATATATACACATACACATACACACACATACATACATATATACATATACACACACATACACATACATATATATACACACACACACACACATGTACAAATAAATAATAAATAAATAAATAAATTGATGAAATCATGGGTTCCGTGGATTAAAATACTGTAATACTTAGGTCTTGATCAGTATGACCAGACCGTAGTCTTCAATATTGAATCCCTGTAAAAGTTGTTGCGATAAATCTACATTTCCGTTATTTATTCGACATGCGTGTCTGGCCTTTTTTAATATTTGTATTTGTTTTATCTTTGTGATACGATGCTAATGCTCCGTATGGTCAGCCTCTAAACCGAGCATTTTAGGCCTATCACTATGAATTTGTTTAAATAAATGTGGTACATCTTAACACCGTTTATTTAACATCCAAAAACCATTAGGATGTGCACTGAGTTTAAGTACAAATATCATGAATGTCATTCCAAAAATTGACAAGGCCATTTTATTCAATGTTTCGCTTTGCTTTTATTTAAGTATCCATAAACAATGTTGAAATATTATATGAATTTATAGAGTACCCGCATAGCAAAAGTGAGGCGGATATACCGTCACATTTTTTACGCAAATCCAGTCATTAGCGGCGCCCTTCAGTTTTCAATACTGTGAGCGATTTTCACTCGTTTATCCAGTTCACATTCAGACGTACAGGGCGCCTTTCTGTTAAGTAACCTATATTATTTCTGCTAAGCAAAGATCTTGTTTATCATTAATCACAGTCCGGTCATACGACTCTACACTTTTGTGTCTGTTGTTTTATTATTTTCATTTATTTATGCCTATTTGTTTGTATCTGGGTCATCAATATCTACTACCACCAAACGGGCCACCAAAAGAGGTTATGTATTCACCGTGATGTAAAATTTGGCAGAAGTTTTTTAGATCCAGCAGCATGTGGCGCCCCACTGTTTGTATTCCCACCATGCAACTCTATCTTGTGTTTTAGCTGATTTGATTTGTCTGTTTTTCTTATGAAGTGCGATGCTTGTAAAAATGTAATTGTAAAACAAGTACTAGTAAATGAACTTCGTTTAAACTTGCGATTTATGTAAATGAAACTTACAAATGATTGATGACTGTGTATTAGCTTATTTCAGAAACATTAAGTTTGTTAAAGTTCAATCAAGTATCAAGACAGTTTACACATAGATTTTATAACTGTAATTGTACAGCCATCGTATCAATTTTCTATTTATATTATAACCACTTAAGTGATACAATAACTTGGTAAGTATCTCAGTAAGTTGGCATGATCAGTTGGTCCAAACCATGGTACAGTATAATATTGAGAACGTCCACACATTCAAAACTAATAAATATGCCCCATTGGTTTCAGACATCCTCGGCTCTGGGTTCAAGGTCGATTTTGCTGCTCTGGAAGTGGGTTCTAGGGGGTTTATCTCTGACGACAACAATACACGCCTTAAAACTATCCATAAATATTAATTGTCCTATATCATTTAAGCCTTTTAAAGAAAAAATTTCAAAAATTGCCTTAGTTTCATCTTATAGCATTTATTGCGCCAGAGATGAACCCACCTGGATAAACCCGCCTCTATTCAACATCTAGTTTCGCTATTTCACTGCCTTCTGGCCATGCGAACGTCTGGTCCTCGACGCTGAACTATCTTATTGTTCTTTTTCCCTCCGTGTTTCTTTGTTTTTGATGTCCGAATTTGTTTATGACGTTTTTGTCTTGTGGCACCCCTGCATGTCTTTTTAATTCGACAAGTCTGCACGTTTTTCGTTTCCTTTTATTCACTCAATTTCATATGAATTTTAATGTGTTTTAATGTATATTTTTAAAGAATAAAAGTGATATAAAAAAAATTACATTTCAAAATATACTACGGTACTGTTTTGTAAACTTAGATGTGTGATGTATTATGCAAAACTGATACCTCCATGAATGAAATAACTTTCATGCATCTTTAGTTCCGTTTATTAAAACATATTTTAAGTATATAGGCCTTTTAACCGAAACTAAATGTAAAGAAATGTGCACTCAATGAAATCTCAAAAACACTTTTGCCTGCTTTCGGAAACTTGACAAATCAAAATATCACTAATTTTCAAACAATGAGGCCTATATTACATACCTAATCACATATTCTGTTTATTATTGCTTTCGTTCATTGAAATGTAGGCACATATAAAATATTCAAAGTACATATCATTGAAACTATAAAAAATAATGCTATAATCATTCAATAAATAAGCAGTTTTCGCCGCACGATGTTACCTTAACGTTAACGGATAACATCATAATTAATTCATTTTGCGTTGCGCGGAATAGTTAATTTCAGGAGTTTACGAGCTCGACGTACGTTAGATACGGTTTGCGCGCGCATGCGCATTTCGACTTGTTTACAAAAGGGGCGGAGCTATCGCGCTGCATGTTGGGTACTAACGTTAAAGTTAAAGGTTAACGTCGTGCGGCGAAAACTACCTAATGATTGATTTTGTTACGACACTATACATTAAATTCGTCCATTAAAGGGAATGCATTGGTACATTTTCATTTGTTCTCAGCAATCAGAGCGGATCCAGAATTTTTTTAAACAAAAGAGCATCAATTTCATATGGGCCTAAATGTAACATAATTATACACATACATAAGTATCAAAATAGGCCTATGCATGATTCGTGTTCAGGCCTATATGATGTTACCGAATTGTAACATTTAGTATACAAGGCCTATTGTCATTTTGTACTTTCTTTTAAAAAAAAGATGGCAGTGACAAAATCGGAGGAGGGGGAATTCTCCAGGCCCCTCCCCTAAATAATCCCCTGACAATATTTTGTTTCAAAGAAAATGAAAATAAAAGAACCTAACCGAACTATGCAACATACGGTAGGGACGTACGTCAAGCTTTCAGAGTATATAAGTCCATGGTGCATACTAATGATATAAAGGTGTTTGATGTTTGAAAATTTGATGATCCTCATTAAAAAACCAATACTGTACACTATGAAGAGTCATAACCGCAAGGAAGCTTAGAGCCATAATCACTCCACGTCACATCAAGCGTCTGTACATGCAATTATGGGAAGGTCAATTACACAAAATGCTAAATTATAATTTTTTAATTGACAATGAATATCATGAAATTAGGACTATAAATCAGATTATATAATGACCCGTGACATCAACTTGCATATCTCTCACTAAAAAAAGAATATGAATCAAAACTTAATTTTAATTACGAATTTAGTTGCAAAATAAACTAAGTTAAAGGGACATGCGTTCCATAAGCTGGAACTTCGAAGTCAATTGAAATAACCATTTTGCAAAATGTCTAAGGTAAACTTTCGATGTCTGAGGATCAAATTACATCCAATATCATTCTAGATCTATTGTTAAATCTCTCCCTAGGCCAAACAGAGGGTGGACCTTTCTAAAGTGTCAATCAACAATTGCTGACCAATCAAATCAGGAACATGATTACGCGCAAGATGAAAAAATGCACGTATTTGGCATGTCGTTTTGTGGGACGGTAGCGCTTAGAGAGCCTGTCCAATTTTAAGCCACATTTACACTAGACACAATTACGACACGACAACGGCACGATACAGATGCACGCAGTGTTGAAGAATTCAAACTACGCGATGATATTATGTCGTCATGTCGTAACCGTGTCTAGTTTAAATGTGGCTTAAACTATCTTGTAGTTTAAATTTCGAATTGATATGTCAAGGTTCAAGGTACAATAATTTTTCCCTTTCTATTTCTTATAAGAACTTAATATTTTTGCAATTTCAATATCTCAACATTTTTTTATAAGGCTAATAATATAGGCCTAATACACTTTTTATATAGCGCATAACATACTGGCGACATCTCAATGTACTTTTGCACAATTTAAAAAGTATAAAATACATTAAAAAAAGCATTCACAAATCAAACAACCATTCCAATTTAACACAATTTCACAAATTTAAAATGCCATATAAAGCAATTTCACAAGTTAATACAATTTCAAATTATTTTATTATTTAATTTTACATTTATTAATTTTTTTTTATCAGTAAAATACAAATCGATAGAACAATAAAATACATAATTTAACCTATTCACAATTCTGTCAATTTATACAATTCATTAAAACAACATTAAATACAGTACATCATTTGTAATTACGATTTTCTGTACCATAGTTTCTGTTTTTATATTTTTACTGATTGGCTGCGGTTCCATTTTTGTTTTATACCGAAATAAATAAAAAAAATAAGTAATATGGTGATTACTATCATGCTTGCTTATTATTATACTAAAACGGTAATTGTAAGATGCAAAGAAACATCGTAATATTATTGTATTTTATTATATTCCCTGACCTTTGACATACATGTGCCGTAGACATGGCACTTAACAATTCTCTGTTTTCCACAGAACATACGGTACACTATTTTTCAACACAACCGAACATCTATCTATCTATTCACAAAGGTGTTATATAGCTACTGAACGTGTTTTACTCTTCACATAGATTGATACTTGAATGACTAATAGTCGAAGTTAGAGTCTCATATCATATCGACGGCAGAGAATGCCTCATTCTTTACACTGTTTTCTTTAATTAAACGTTCCATAAAACGCTACACGTGTGAAAAATAAATGACCTGAACCAGCATTATCGATATGAGGGAATATTGAATATTATAAGTATTCTCATGTAACATGCAATATTGTAATACCAAATTGGCGATATGGTATATTACACAGATCTATGGAGAGTCACTTTAAATAATAACGGTGAATAGGCATAACTTATAAAAGACAAATAAAATATAGACTTAAAAATTCGATGTTTTCATCGTCATTACCGTGTTTTCTTCATTTTCTATGGCGAATCTCTACTCATTTTAATTACAATACGAGCAGTGGCGTAACGCAGCTCTCGTGCGGCGGTCCGCAGGGCCCTCGAATTTTTTTAATTTTATTTCTCTGAGTGCTATTTACAGCCATTTACAGGTGCCGTAATCAGGGTCAGGTGCCCCCACGCTCAGAAAGCCTCATGGCCCCCAGCCCCATCGTTACGCCACTGAATACGAGTACATAGCATGCAATGTTGTTCTATAGTAATGCCATGAAATACTAAAATATAAAAAAAAGAATAATGATAATGGGAAAGTAATGTCTATTAAAGAGAAATTAGATTAAACTATAATAAAATATCGAAATTATTTATGGAAACATTGCGAACATAAAATTAGTTTCTACATCTCTACAACATCAGCTGTCCTATCGTCATAAACTCGGCCTCGCATGTACGGAGATCCGTGAATGATGGTGAACTGTGTACCATCCGGTGAATTTGTTTTCGAGCTGCGCATTGATTCTGATGCGCGCGTCCTCATCTGTTCGTCCTTAACTGTGTTGGTAGCGTGATGTATGTATAGGTACATAGCAAAAACACCTGATATCTCGCTCATCGGGAAGGCCAAAGAGATAACGGCGAAAGATGCCGAGAAGTAGTAGGAGAACACTTGTTTACCTGAACGCGGTGTGTTTTCATCCACAGCGTGGTTGATAGAAGAACAGAATATAATCAGGCTTATCATAATAAATAAACCTAAGAAACAAAATTGGAGACATACAAAAAAATACCCGTTAGATTCTGAAATCTTACTTTGTATGTGAATTATATCACAGGCATGATAATTAATAAAGCCCTATCTAAAATCGTACGTTTTCAATTTGGTATTTATAACTCTTTCAGGGGCAGATCCAGCTTGGTAAGGAAGGGGAGGCGAACGTGAATGTGCGAAATAAGTAAGAGTCCCAGAGAAAAGCGTCCCTAGTAGGGGTGAAAGAGGGAGAATCGCCCTTAAACCTTAAGCAACTTCTATCTAATGCCGCCACTGCTTTTCTTTAGCCATTAGCGGCTTTAATATATTTATAACGTAGGCTTAGATCATTTTCAAAACATTGCTGCAACGCTGACTTAACGATATAAAGTTCAAAGCGTAGCTTATATTTCCATGGTTAAAGTGTGTTTTGGTCAATGAAACATATTTTATAGCACTTGCATCACGTTTATAACGAAATTATAATATTTTGTCAGCATTTTGTGACAGAAGCCACTCTGTTTTTTAACACCTATGTTTGTGATTCCAATGTATTTGAACTTCTGACGTTTAAACTGTGACCTAGTCGTATTTGTCTACCATCATGTAGCTACTTAATCCATAGGCCTACTATAGTCCTACCAAGACCTTGCTACAGAAACTCGGTTAGCATTTAAAAGCGGCTTTGCTTTTATATTTTCATGCTTAACAAGAGTTCTTGCGGCTGTAACCACGTTAAAATAATGTCCCTACCTGAAATAATAAATATTAATCCGCCGATAAAAATCCAATGACGACGACTAGATGCAAAGCCATCAGTTAATCCAAATGTCGCCATTGCACAACCAATAGTCATAAGGAACATCCCAACAAACAGAAGAGCTGTTGTCCGGCGAATGCTCTCTAATTGAGTTAAAATGAAAAACACACCACTGGTTAATTAATTAAGGATACACAATATAATATATACTGCTGTCTCTTATACACATCTAGATGTTGTGTGGCTGTGTGTGTAAGTATGTATGTGTATGTGTGTATATGTTTGTATAAATGTGCATGTATGTATTGATCGTCTGGGCCTATGTGTATTGATATTATTATATATATTCAATTTATTCGTTTCGCAATCATTTAAGTCCCATTTATAATTTCACTTGTTTTTCTTCCTAACCATTATAAATTATTATATATTATATCATACATTTTATATTGCTGTTTCTCTAGGGACGGCTTAACAAGCTTGTGAGCTACAGCAATTTTAATTGCTTTTGTTAATCCTCCTTATATTTACACAGTTTTATTCTGTATTGTATTTTTTTTATAGTTTAATTTAACTGTATGTACAAGTTGTATTGTGATTTTTATAAAGGCTAAATAAAGAATGAATGAATGGTTATAACCACGTGCCTATGCTTAATATGCTAATATTGTATTGAAATACATTTGCTCGCTTATATAGATTATTACTGTTATCTCACCTTCAACATTAATACAGATTTACAATGCTTTCCACCGTACTGATTTGGTATCGAAAGTGGTTTAAATCATAGATATAACTCGGTAAACCATGGCGAATTATATCAGTGTGAATTAAATTATATAAATTATTCCTTTTTTGGCTCAATAATAAAGTTACTTCATGCCAGTATTTCTAAAAACTTTAACCAAAGATAGTAGAGATACAAGATTTTTCTGTGGAGAACACTCTTGTGTTTCTAGTATCTTTGCTTTAACCTTAAAGGCCAACTCAGACAACCGTCGTACGACGCAGCCCGACGCGATTTGTTGTCGCGTCGGATCTGTGTGAGTTAAACGCAGACGCGATGGTGTGCGTCGGGGGCAGTCGCGTCGTAGAATATTAAACATGTTTAATATTTCTCACGACGGCTTAAGACTGTCCCCGACGATAAATCGGGTCGGGCTACGTCGGCCGACGCTGTCTGAGTCGGCTTTAACCTTTACCAAGAACAGCAGTATTGACGTTTGGTGCTGGTGACATAAATTCAAAGTTGATATAAGGTATCTTGGCGCACTCGTCTATATTAATTGAGCCTGAAAAATAAATAGGTCAGACTTCTGTCAAAGCGAGTATCAAAATTATATGCTTGCAATTAACATACCGGTATCATTGTATAAAGATTCAAGAATAGAAATATAAAAACTTCTTTTACCTCAATAATCAGAAATATCGGAAGTCCAACATAACTGAATTGAAAGCTAAATATCTTTAAAGTCTTATATATGGAGCTCAATCTACAATATTTCTATGGCAAGCAAAACATTTTACAAATACCGTACTTATTCGAATAAAATCCCAGGGGCGTAGACTTATTGTTGTGAAGGGTTTTTGAGGGGGCGTTTATTCGAGGGAGGCGTTATGTGTGGTGTACTGGATACGTAATACTCAAATAAATGCCCCTTAATAATTCTACTCTAATTAACACATAATTTTTGTCAAAATGTTATTGCGTGATCATAAAATGTAATTCTACTGGAGTAAAACATTAATTGAATATGTATAGAATGATGTTTCCATAGTTTCGTTTACAGTAAGTTAGGGGGTGTTTATTCGAGGAAAAAATAAACGGGGCATCTATTCGAGGGAGGCGTTTATTCCAAATAAGACTCTGTAAGGGGCGTTTATTGAAATAAATATGGTCACAACTGTCATTCATAAGTTATATAACAATCCAACATATCGTGTGATCTATGACTTCTGTAATAAATATAAATATTTATTTTATTTTGTACAGGTACCATAGTTGTTTAGTCTTATAGCTTATTTAACTTTATGTAGATCTATGTGTATCCGATCTCCACTGAACCCTCTGGGAGAACTCCGTAATTACTTACTCCAGTTATAGAACAAAGATGCAAAACGATATGTGCTGATATGATAGAGATATGAAACGCGAGAACAGAGTTATAATTACCGTTCTTTAAAATGTGTGATTCCGTAGGTGTGGGTTCCTCCGTCACTGTGTCGTCATAATCTGACGTTTTCCATCTGTTTCGATGAATCCAAATGTGTTGCACTGAGAAATAAGAGAGAATGATGAATAGTCTGAACAAAATCGGACCTAATCGCGACACTGGGACCGACCGTGACCCTTGAACCAATCTGCTCAGGCCGATAGTGTGCAGACCACTCTGAACGATTTAGACATTCGGAGCGATTGTGCCCCTCCGACTGTGATACTAGGACCAATCGTTTTTTTTTAAATTTATTTTTATTATTTTTTTAAACGTGTCTTTCGGCCGATCATCCCATTCTAACTGATCTTGCCATTCGCACGATAGTAGAATTTGGATCGTAACACTCGTACCAATTGTGACATAGTTTAAGACATTCTGACCGAGCGTAAAATACTTGGATAGTGCCGTTTTGACCAGACCGATTGTGACATTTGTTATACTAGTCGGTATAACAAATTAAAATAATCTAAAAACGGCAACATGGCAAGCAAATGGTTATTAAACTTCCGCTGCCAAAATACAAACACGCCATGGTAGTTTCTGGCTTAACTATAGCTCCAGTTTTGTCAGTTGAAAGAGAGAGAAAGTGCCTGGGGTTAGATCTGCGCATAACTGTATACGTCTCTGTGGTCTGCGGTATGAAACTTGCCTTGAAATCGAGAGGCTACAGGTTCGAATCCTGTTGAAGGACTGCTTGATGCGATTGTAACATCGCATGTCCCAATTCGAGCACTGTTGTTATCAATCTATTTGTGTGTATGCAAGTTTGTAGTACCGGTATATCACAGAGCCTATACATCATTTATTGTAATTATCAGATATCAAATAAAAATGCAATAGTTGCAAAGCCAAATAAACTTCCCGAGGGAATTATTGACATTTGGAGACCGACAGAAACAACGTCAAACAGTTAGACCCATTGAGATTCAGACAACAGTAATTCACTGTTAAGGCTGACTAATCTTTTGCTGTCAGTACACTCATCAATACTTTAAAGTGGCTCTCTCATGAATACGTCATAGACGCGCACGCGCAATATATTTAGCCAGCGTGCGTGCGCCTACAGGCAAAAATGAGATTGCACCCTTTACTCCAACCAATCGCATGATGGAAAACCCAGGATAAGTTATTTTAAAAGCACCGAAGAAATTTTCAAACTAACCACTTTAGGATTGGATTACTGACATGTCAACATTGTTATGAGAGAATCCATTTTACTGTATTATTGTGTAAATATTGAGGCAAACAAATACGGCACGGATACATTCTTCGAAGTATCCATCACATTGCTACATATCTCACCTCACTCACCGTATTATTTTTATTATTCTTTATGGCTATAAAGTAATAAATCATTTTTATTTCGAAACACTTTATAAAACACAACAAATTGCACAAACAATAATACGAAATTGAAAAATTGAGCATAGAGAACTGTTGTACCTCCAATCTATATATATCATAGGTTTCATTCTTCTTTTTTAGAGCTATACTTTTATTTGTTTGTTTCGTGCTTGTGATGTATTATTTTTATATAATTAGAGATCTGCATTAAGGATACACAATATAATATATACTGTCTCTGATTATGTAATCTTTTCTGTAGTCAACTTTCAGGTTTATATTATTGTGTTTTTGAATGCGCCATCATGGCGTTTGCCACTTACGTAAAATCATTTCCTGCTATTAATTGACCTAAATAGTATTATTAATATAAATGTACACTATAGTAAATCAATCTTCTGGAATGTACATTTTAATGAAGAACGGATACGTACCGTATCTATTTATTATAATTAGAAATTACATTATTTATTGATATCCAAAAGAATATCTTTCTGAAAGATGAGATATTGCATTGAATTGCTGTATCCTCAACCATCGCGTCAATGCTTCTCAATTATAGAGCAGTTGAAAATTATGAATCTCATCTTCCTCGGTTCACGCAGCATTCTCTCTCTAGAGACGAGGCGGCTTATTATCGAAGTCTCTGAATAAAACATCTCGATAAATCGCCATAACCAAACATATATGTTGCACATTAAAATTACAGCAAACATGTGGTACAAGCATTCCATTTACATAGCATTCCTTCGCTCTAGATTATTCACGTTTGATAAAAGATAATTGTCAATATTTTTGATGGAAATATGTTTTCCGCAACTGTAGGTTGAACCAATCTTAGAAGAAATATGATAATTTTCTTGATGAAATAATTAGATTTTTTTTTCTTTCTCCGAACTCAGCGATGAAGAAGGCTCATATCCCATTTTTTTTATTATAATACTGTAATTATTGAAGGCATGAAGTGCTCGAAATACTAATATCCGGTATGTACCATTACTCCTCGTGCGGTTTTAAACCATCAGTAGACTTAAATTAGTAGTCCAATTTTTACTGTTTATATAAGATGTGTATAAGAGACAGGGTACCATAGTTGTTTAGTCTTATATTACAATTTTAAAATACAAAATTTAAACAACTTCTATTGCCTAAATAAAATACATATTAAACTTAAACTGATTTTTTGCGGTTGATTCGTGTTCTTTTGTGAGATAACACTCACAAATGGCACCATGAGAAAAAAATATATTTATGAGAATGACAGCGAATTTCCTGTGACGAAATACACTTAAAAAGATATTTTGGTGATAAATCTTACAAAAATTTAAAAATTCAATTAAAACATCAAATTGTTTATTTTAAAAAAAGTAAAAAGTAATTATAATTAGCATATTCACCATCAAATTCAGTTTTCGCTGATAAACAAAATATTTCCTACAACTTTCTTGAGATAAGCTCAGTTCCAAACGATCGCTCACCCTATCGGCGACAGGTGTCGGGAAGGTTGAACCGGGTTCAACTTTGCCGATTGCGTTGCAGACGAATCAGGGTGCATTGCTAGCTACCCTGAAGCATTCGGGAAGGTACCCCCGATTCATTTGCAACTCAATCGGCAAAGTTAAACCAAGTTCAACCTTCCCGACAATTGTTGCCGACTGTTGCCAATAGGGTGAGTAATTATATAGAAACCGAGTTTCAGTTGCCGAACAGTATCAGTTTTATCTGTTATATCACGTGTATTTCGTCTATCATTTCCTTTTATGTTTCCATTACATAGCATAATTATTAAGTGACATACCTTCATATGGACAAGCCTTGAAAAGACCTGCATGCAACCTCACCCACGCTTGAAGTGTGGAATCGGGGAAGTCCCTTTCATAGGCGAGTTCCTTTGTCTCAATCCAGTAATCGCTAAACAGTCCAGCTATCAGTAAAAAAACCGTTAGGTACCCCAGACCCAGCATCGCCATCGTCAGCAACGGCTGCTTCTTGGACCCCAGGGTTAGCTCTGGTAACTTGCGCATGCTGGTAAACTCTTCTGAAGGAAACAAAGTCATCGTAAACGTTAATGTACGCCACTTTGAAAATGATGCTATATATAGTGCTGCAAGATTTTTGAAAGAATATATACACTTGCAGGCGATCCAAGAAAGACTGAATTTAAAAAAAAACCAGTAAAATGTCATTCTGTATAGTTAAACACGTGGTATGAAAACAAATGTACTGTCGTATAGGAAGATTATTAACCGCCCTAATGTATGGTTGTTAAACTAGCCATTGAGAAGTAACGTTCAAATTGCATCAGTGGGACGTTAACGAATGGGAGTTTAATAACACATAACATCACTACGACTGAAATATTAATAACGATAACATTTATTGATCGAATTGAAATAAACACCGATGTCTTCTTTATACCTATTAATCTCACTATTGTTAGCTTATTACACCTAGAACAGCAATATACTCTACACTGACCCATCACACGTTGGAAAGTTGACTTTACTTACCGTTAGCTGATGCACAAGCGAGTTAATCGGTGTTACTCCTCGAGAGGCCTTATTGGAACTGTCGATATAATTACTCCAGAGACGTTCAAAGAAGATGGTGAGCAGTAAATAATAAATGAAGCGAGGTACTGTATAATGAATTTTAATGAGCGTAGAAAATCAAGGACTCAGCACGAGAACTCATACAACAGAATGACGGTGACTTTTTGGAAGGTTAAAAAAGACATTATTTATTAACGCTCAACGTGTAGGTTAATGGTTATTTCAAAATGAACGTTCATTGTGGTGATATTTCAAGAGCAACATGTATCCTTGCACACGTTGTTTTATATTAGTTGAGACTATTATAGGCTCAACTTTATGTTGCAATGTTTTGTACAGTATTATGCAATTTAAATTTTGTAGTCTTTCTTAAATTTGAGTTTTCGACCCCTTTTATTGTTGGGAAAGTCTCTCGACAGAAATACAGTTTAGGCCTAATTTTAGTTAGTCCTCATGCTTATTGATTTGTATTCGCATTTTTGTGTGTTGCTTGGAAATAATAAATTGAAATTAGCGAGGTGGTGGTCATTGTTACTGAACAAATTTTAAAGAATTGAAAATAGAAGAAAAAATGTTTGAATCAGTGTAGCGCTACAAGGGTTGCTTATACCAAGTAGATCCTTTAAAATTGTTTTGATTTCACAGTGGTCACTTCCGAGGGCGCACTCCAGTGGTACGTAAAGGACAGTGATGTACAGGTAACATACAGAACATAGAATACTGTGTACTTCGGTAATTGTTTTTGTTTAACTCTACTGTTACAATCAACAGTCTGTAACACGATGGTTGACACAAATAAGATAATCACACGAAACGCATGTTTCTTAAACACTTACATCCCATTTAATCGTACGCAATAGTATATAATTTGAACAATTTTCATAATATTAACAAATCTGTGAAGCGAGTTACCAATTATTATCTAAATATCTTTTAATAAATCACTAAAATTCAAAACTTTAAATAGTGAATTATGAATACCTTTACGATATTTCTACATTAGAATTAAAATTAAATGATTTGAAAAACCGCTATTATTATCTTTTAGTTAAAATTCATATAGAGGAATGTAAACGAATATATTGAAGATTACATTTTAATAACAAATAAAACTGAAAAGAAAACATTTGTTCATGAAAATATTAAAATCATATTGTTCCATTTATTATTATCATCATATAATTATTACAATGAACTCAAATTGATATTAAGCTAAGCAAGGTATATCGCAGCACTGAAAAATATTTGTCCGATTATACACACATATTCTAATGAAACTGAATAAATTAAACGCATTAACGTTGGGAAGAAAAATTATTTTGATCCTTCGACGCAAGAGGGCGTTTACATTAAAAACTTAATCCACAAGCAAAATAAATTACGTTGTGTTGAAGTTTCAAATAATTCAATTCAATAGTTAGGTTAAGTACTAATTCAATCATTAGCATAATATTCAAAAAGCAATACGAAAGCCCGCGTGTTGGTATATTGTAAATACGGCAAATATACGATGGCACACTAACATTATTTTGTTGATACAACGTTTGAATTCATTAAAAAAGTTTAAATAAGGCAGAATAATGCCTAGTTAATATATACTTACTTCTTACTAGAACAATAATAGATGTTAAATAAGGTGGTCAAACAGTTATTTTGTTCAATCTTAGGTGGAATAACCATGAAACGATGTGTCTTGAAAAAACAAAAATCAAGAATTCCCAAGCATCTTTACTGCACTCAAATACACCATTTACATAATCTCTAATCAACAGTATGAAATTATAACTATATACAGGAACATACATATTACATTGCACTAATTTTACTAACTACAATATTAGCATATAAATTCCACCTAGCCTAATTAAATTGTTTTCATCATATACATAATACAATTTATATAATCTAACAATATATTCAATATAATGTGGTAGGCCATCCACGTGAAATACTCGTATACAATTTTATCCAACAAAAATTAAAATTTCTAAATATTTTCTTTGCATTAGCAGTAAGTGAAAATATATATATATATCTGAATAGTCTGTGCTTTATTCTTGCAAAATCGTATTGTGAAGCAAATCAGACTAACATCTAGATTCCCTAATTTAAAGGTATACTGTCAGCAAAACCCTAAAAACAAATTAACATTTAATGTCTCGTATAAAAGAATTACATGAACTATCAACGTTCGTTCAAGAAGTTCCAGATCGCAAAAATAGTTTTCAATGATTTTAAAACGTTTTACGAAAATCCTTTAAGGTCTATGCAAAAGCTATAAGAAAGCTATTATTTAAACGTTCGTAAATTGGCGCGAAAGTTAAAAGCTAATATCTCATTGAAATACTGTATACAAAGTATAGCAAGGCCTATATACTTGTTTCGATATTCAAGTTAATTACATTTACCTGGCTGAAGGACTTTACTATAATAATGAGATGACATTTAAATGAGTGAGGTTCCAATACTGAGACACATGTTTTGTTTTTAAGACTTTAACAGATGTTGAATCAGACTTGTAAGGCCGGGTACTCACTTCGCGCGACGGCCATGCGACGGCAACGCGACGACGAACCCAAAGCATTGCTTTTTTTAAATGAGGATCCGTTTAGACGTCACTGACAATCAGCAGACGGCGTTGCGTCGTCTATCGCTCGCCGGAAGCAGAGGTGGATTCGTCGTGCGACGGTCATACGACGCATTGAGTGCCCGGCTTTAGTGAGACAGCCTGAAGATTAAGATCAGTAGGTGAATCTTGCAGCTGGCAAAATTTCGTGATAAACCACACCCACACACCTGTGTCGCGAGTGGTCATTCTGGTAAAGGTTTAATCAGAGTCAACACTTCAACCCACATGCTCTTTACTTGAACTCAATATGCCATATTTGCTCAGTTTTCATCTTATAAATAGTATAATAGTTGTAGTCTATATCCTTTGCTGTATATACACATAGTCTGAGAATATTGCGTAAGCGTAAACGACACAGTTTTTTTTATCATCCACAGATGAACAAAATATTCACAAAGAGTCACATTTCAAATAACATTACCGAGTGCTAACAATTTATCAATGATGAATTTGATTTCTTTACACCACTATAAATCACTATGAATTCTTTAGCATTATCTAAAAAATCTACAATTTAACATCACTACTGATCGATACTCACTACAAATAATTACTCTTATATACCTTTACGTCTGTATTAAATTATGATGTACTGTTTGTTTTACTTGTTCGTAGGCACGACTTTGTTGGTACAGAAGCATTGTCTCTATATAGTCAATTATGTTGGAAAACTTAAATAATCGTTACAGAGAAATCAACATAGTTCAATTCATTCTGTGCGACTGCTCATTAAACTAAATACTTTCTAGAGGGCGGTACCACGCATTTTCCGGTTCAAATGAAAAACTCATTTTAAAATAATTATATTTCAACCGTTTTAAAATAATTATATTTCAACCGTTTTAAAATAATTATATTTCAATCAATTACATAAATGTATCTAATTTTCGTCTAACGAAATACTGACATGTAATGTGATCAAAATCTCTGTAGAATGGTTTGCTTTTGGATATTAGCCTATAATGGTTTACTCTGAATTAAATTCTTGTATTTTATATAAAAACGAAATCTGGTTGTTTTTACATGCATGCTTGGGAGCTGGATGCCTTGAGGTAATTCAGATTTCGATTAAAAATCTATATTAAATATAAGCTCTAACTTAAATATAATCAAACAACATGTACATGTATAATTCCATACATATCAAATATTTCAAAAATTTCAAATTTTGATATAGACTTAACTCCAATATAATATTAATACTAATGTATACCGGTAGTATTTGAATCGAAGCAAATTACTGGATAAAAGGAAGAAAATTTAAAGGTGTTTGAACTCCTGATACTGCTCTTTATGCATCATAATATATTAATAAAATTGCAAAATTAAAACATTAAAAACTAGTGTGTATAAAATAAAAAATGGTTTTATGGGAAATGGAACAAAAATAAAAATAACAGCCTCAACGATGGTGACAATGTCCATCTTATCTGGCTAATATTTTTTACAATAGATGAATCTATTTCAAATTTCCAAAAAAAAAAAATAATAAAAATATTACAGTCCTAAAGCGGGCAGGATCAATTCTGCACAAGTGTTAGTCCTATAAATGATCAAACTGATGATTATATAATACAAAAAAATATACCGTCAATCAAAATACTGTTTTAGCTTGAAAAATTCTTATCTATACCCATATAAAGTAAACATTTCAAAGTGCTACAAATGATCGACCTGTATGTTAATCCAGACAATCTTCAAGAGAAAATTGATGACCAACAAAAAGGACAACAAAGTAAAACTTGAAATTGAGATCCATGGTTCCTCTGGCAAAATAATAATAGTCTTGGCTTCTACATATTTAAATATTTCCCAAAAATTAATAGAACAGGGCATTACTCAGTTATTACATATTACTGATAGCAGTTTTTCTTCATCTAAGATCCCTAAGCACTCTAGCTAATACTAACTCAAGGTTGAAATTGCAGCAAAAGAAAAAAAATAACTAGAAATAAGTTAACAAAACCCACTATGTTATCAGTTAACAAACAAGAGACTGCACAATTTCTGTGTACCACAGATTACAACTACTGTCACAAAATCTGTGTCACATATGTTCCTTGCACTTATGTTATTAACATTTGATGACAAATTCAGGATTGATGAAAGTAAAGCCGTCAAATTCAGTTTGGTCAAGGTTCATAATGCAAAGTTTGTCGGTGGGTGTCAGCTTGATCGAGAGGGCTGTAAATTCTTTGTCAAAATTGCTTGTGTCCATTGTGTTTTTCTGTAAATTGAAAATTCATGGTAGAAAATGTGATTAATATGAGGAATTATCAATTTAATAATCAACTGGTAATTATCTAAACATAATCAGGTGTCAACAAAGCATATGATGATCATGTTTAGATAATTTCTAAAGCTTAAATGTACTGCAGTTGAACGTTATATTCCACAACAGTTGAATAAATCATTCCAAAAATTAGTCTTAATGAAATAATTGTGACTCAGTGCTCATTATCTACATTAATTAATAATTTATTTTTTAATTGTAATAAATTACTTTACATCAGTTGTGAAAACAAATCCAAAATATACTATAAAAAAAACCCCTATTTTTTTGACAAGTGGTTTGTAGAGTGAATAAATTACATATGCAGAAAGTTTAGTTTGGCATCGTAGAGCACAGAACACAACAAACCGTGCTATGAAAGTGTGTCCATGAAATCAACATTAAATAATATTGATGATAGTGCAAAATATATATACATTTCAGAAACATCAGCAGTTTTTTGCAGATAATTCATGTTTAAAAGAAATATGCAAGATTTGTAAAGTAAATTCCAATGAAAATTGAATGAAATTATTTCAACAAATCTTGATCTCATTTCTTTTATCTATTTGATAAATATTGCATACAAGCAGCCATTTTCTATGTGGTAATAAAAAAAAAATACTCTATTAATTAACACCAACAACCCATACTAAATGCTGCTAAGTGTATGGTATTGATATGTATACAAAAGTACCTGAAAAATCTCTTCTTTCCTATAAACATAATCATTAGTAAATTTTGACTTTAAATGTTAATGCATGAAAAATAGTATTGGTTTAAATAGAAATGACTAAAACTAAATGGTTTTTACAAAAGCAATCAGTAAGTTTACATCCACTGTGCTTGGTTTAATTGTCAATTAAAGAGTTTTATAGTTATTATATTTTTAGTGTATGCAGCATATTTCATTTGTCTTATACATTAGTCTTGTGTACTCTAATAAATATTTAATTAGTACTGTATTATAATTTGTGCAAAATATGCAAAGGGAAAAGAATGTTAAATGATATAATAGAGAACTAATAGCATGTTGTGAATACTTCATGAATACAATTAGCATTAATATATATATATATATATATATATATATATATATATTGCTTACTGGTGGTGAATTGTCTATTAATTAAAGAGAACATAAAGACACAGACAAATTTATTTTACATAATTCAATTTAGGAAAATAAAAATGCTAGAAATATTCATGAATGCTGGAGAATTATATTACTGAAGAATGTATAATATGAAAAGAAAATCATAGTAGGTATCTATTAAAATGATTTCATGCTGATAATATTATCTACTAAATGTATATTTTGCATTTGTGTGTGTTAAATTTATTTAACAAAAATGACTTTCACATCCTGGTGTGAACTGGATTATATATATTGCTTACTGGTGGTGAATTGTCTATTAATTAAAGAGAACATAAAGACACAGATAAATAATATTTTACATAATTCAATTTAGGAAAATAAAAATGCTAGAAATATTCATGAATGCTGGAGAATTATATTACTGAAGAATGTATAATATGAAAAGAAAATCATAGTAGGTATCTATTTAGGTATTTATTTATTTATTTTTTATTTTTATTTCTGTCATCGTATTAATAATGATTTATTAATTATTTTTAATGGTGGTCATATCTTAAAGTTTGTTTTCAAACTTATTTTGACCACCATCCACATACTTTTTTTTCCATATGAATTATACTTCTAATTTATGTATATGTAGAGAAATACTAATAAACAAACAAATCTATTAAAATGATTTCATGCTAATAATATTATCTACTAAATGTATATTTTGTATTTGTGTGTGTTAAATTTATTTAACAAAAATGACTTTCACATCCTGGTGTGAACTGGATTGGAACAATAGTGATCTATTTTGGATAGATAAAATATTTATAAGCATTTAATTTAAATATTCATGAGCATAATGAATATTCATAATGATCATAATAAAATAAATATAAAGATTTAACAATCTAGAGAAAAGAAACATCAAAACAAGTATAAATAGATTTGTAATTAGTATAAAAAAACCACATTGTATGAAAAGAGAATCAAAGAAATGAAATAAAAAATAACCCTGTAAAAACAAATGATACCTCCGCCGAAGTCTACGCAAATATAAAGGTCAGATTTGATCACCAAATTCTATATGAGCAAAGTGAATAAGATATGAATGTAAAACAACATAAAAAAAATGGCATAAAAAGATTATTTACTTCAGAAAACACGAAGTACCCTTTGAAAACAATTGCATGAGAAATAGAATATGTGGGTTGTATATAATACTGATGCAGTACTTAAAGCACGTCCATACTATAATGAAAGTGTCACATTACTTCCATTATGGACAAATCAGATGTATTTGTAACATAAAAAATGATAGTGTGGACAGAGTGTTAGCAATTCTTGTGAATAATATACCACAGTATGTAACATTGTAATCTATTAAACCAGGAAAACTCTGCGATGAAATATAAATCTATAGTTACGTCCAGACTTGAAAGATACGCGACATGTATTTAATGTTGGGCATACATTAATCCAATATTTGTGTAAGTATTCTCACAAAATATATAAATTCGTATCTAGCGTTTTATTTCCTGTTTACATCTAGGCTTATTGTGATTAGTCATATTTGTAACTCAGTGGCGTACGCTAATCTGTGGTCTGTTGGTGATTTATTGTAGTGATTTCACATTAATACTGGTGTTTACTACACCGCGCACAAGTTCACACTGAACCATTAATGTTACGTTAGTGTAACTCGTTGCGTCTGAACACAGCCTATCTCATCTTATGATTGACGGAATGGTGCAGTTGTCATTCAAAAGAATTGATTGCGCCCACCATTGTGCAATGTTCTCCATGGAAACACACATTGGCCGAGGACTGCAGCATGCGCCTGGCATAAGTAGATTACTTACTTGAACAGTAATCTTTTGTAATGTGATGAGATTGTGAAACCTTTTTTTCTGGTACTTTTTTTTCTCTTTTCATTTTCAAGCCTGGGTGCTAAAAGCACTGAATAGTGGACATCATTGCTTTAGAAGTCTCCAGAATTATTATTAATCTAACACATATATTTTTAAAATTGACAAATTAAGATTTCATATTTGGAAGTTTAAAATTAAACATAAACAAATTCAAAATCTTTGCTTGGTAAAGGCCCTACAGGATAAAAATAAGTCATTATTTTATTAATAAGTCATTATTTATTAATAAGTTATTATTTTATTAATAATTTATTATTTTATTAATAATTGATAAAATATATACTTTCTTCATAGTTGATGCTGATTAGATGACTAATAAGAGAAGATTTAATGAATTTGGTGTCATCAACCCAAAATATCCCCTTTTTAATTAGGATTTTTTGCACATATTTTTTTTATATATTAATTATAAAAAAAAACATTGGTTTTTTTATAATTATGTCACATACGACCGAGCCGCCAGACATTTCACCCAGACTTTAGAATAAATCTTTGGAATACAAACTCAGCATCATAGGGAGTATTCTATGATGTTTCAGCTAGTAATAACTAGACAGGCATTAAATCATTACCTACCAGATAGGCTTACCAACCTACACTCCTTGGTAGAGAAAGATAAGTGTGAATAAAGTTTCTACTCAAGGACACAATTTAGTATCCAGACACACCACACACTAAGACATTGACATTGTGAGATTTGTTTAGCCACTTTTTCTTATTAGTTTAAATTTTTAAAGAAACATAATTTGGCAAAATTAATAAAATACTGATATTGTACAATATTATAATTATTATGCATAAATTAGTAGTAGATATATGATTGTATATAAAATAAATAAGACAATATTACAGTGTTACAAAATATCCCATAAAAGTGAGTTCTATAGATGAATGCAAAAGTAAATAATACAATATAATTGTGTTAGTTACAAAGCAAAGCATAGTTATAACACCAATTGACGAATAGGGATGCAGTGAAAAATATGTGCTAAAGAGAACAAAGATGAAAATGTCAGAAAGTGCGAGATGTTCAAAGCGAGATGTAAAGTGGCCCTTGCAAATAGTGTCTCTATAATTGGCTAGCACCACCCACACCTTAATGAGTAATGAAAATGGCTTTCAAAACAATGTTAATAATTGCTGTTTTTTCAAGCAGATATTTTGAAAAACAGAATATCTTAAAAACTTGCCAATTGCTATAATATAATTCTGTTCTGAGAGCACTTTTCATTAGGTCAATGATCCATTAAAGTAGGGATTGACAAATGTAAAGCCCTTAAATTCGTCTTGAATGTTCATGATAACCAGTGGCTCAGTTGGAGTCAGAGTGCATGGGTTCTTCGTAAAGTACTTGTCGAAATTCTCGGCAGCACGAGGGTTTTTCTGTTACGAAAATGGAGAAAATCGGCATGTTAGACTTTGGGATGTCTGCTGACACGAAATTTGAAAGCATCAAAGGTAATAAAAGAAGCTCGTAAAATGAAGGTAGATTACTCTGCACCACAACATAATTGGAAATAAAACCTCCATGCACAAACGTGGTTACCAATTTCCAGTTGAATTATTAACAACAAACATCAATCTACAACAGATCATAAAGTAAGCCATGGCAATTAAGACAAGTAAAACACATCTAAAGGTCTGTCAGACTATCAAATTTAATTTGACAAAAACTGTTGTATGCCCATATATAGTCATGATGTGCCTATATATGGTCATGATGTGATGTCATCATGACCATATATAGGCATGTCACATGTCAAATAAAATTTGATAGTTTGGACAGATCTTAAAGCCTTACAATGGATTACCATCTTTTTTTACAGATATAAAAAGTTTAGATAAAAATCTTACTACAGAAATTCAACCTGATTACATGCAACTGTATCTCAAACAACACATTTTTTGGCTAAATTATTCGTTAAAAATTGCTTATTGAATACAGAGCTTTTTAAAATGATAAAAACATATTTATACAACATGATATTAAAGAACCTCCTGGTGTTTCCTGTGCTATGTGATGCACCATGGTTTACGATGATGATGAATCAAAATGTATATCAAAACATGTAATATGATACAGCTTTTGTAGATTTAACTTATTATTTGGTGATACCCTAGTTTATAGTTGAATTAACTCTTACAGCTTAATTTTCATGTCAAATGGCCAAGAAGTAAGACAGGGATTCTGCTACCTGCAGTCTTAACACTGTCGATAGTTCAATCCGCTTTTCATCCAGGTTTTGGTTTATTAGAACAAAGTTTTATCCGATAGACTTAAAATGGAGGTCCACTGTTACACACATATCAATTGTGTCCACTTTAAAGATCCCATTGCATCTTTCCGAAAAAGTAGGTTACCATGATGCTATGGCTTATTTCAGCCCAAGACGTTGTGAAATGATGTGAAAATTAAGTTGTTATAAACGCCTATTTACGGTAACTACTGTAAGTAGTCAAACCACGCCTATATGCAATTCAGCACAATGACGCCTGCGAGTTATGGGCTAAATCTGCTACCTTTTCTCCTACCTTTTCATTCCCAAAAGACACTACCACCTGTCATGTAGGAACTTAATCTATTATCCATTACTATCATATAATTCAAACTTAAATACAACAATCAGCATATTTGTTTTCCACAATATTAGTTAAATGAAGCACATCTTTGAAGACATGCTCAACACCAACACGTATAGATTGCATGATTCTACCCTTTAAATATTCCATTTGCCGAAGCAATATATCATGACTTTTCATGGCTAAGTGGTAAATGTCGTAAAACAAATTTTACGAACAGCTTCAACCAATTATTCATGAAGATTGTAAATTATTTTAAGTATGATGATGGAAGCGTGTGCGTTTTTGTTGATCATCTATAATAACAAATTATGACTGTTTAATTAACAATTTACCATTACATTTATTATCACTATACCAGTAAAACTTCAGTATCTGAATCTTGATTTGGAAGTTATTGAGAATAATCAAACATGTTATTTCCCTCAAGGAAGAATATTAATAAATATACAAAATTAGCAGTACCATATCAAAGTAGTTTATTGAAGTAGTGTAATAAATCTGGTTGGCATTTTCAAGGACTTTGTAAAGAGTCTTCTAATGATTCCCTTCTTGAAAATTGAAAAAAAAAACATGCTCTTCTCACTGGCAGTGTATTTTGGTCATATTTACAGAGCAAATACATTGAATATAGAACATCCTTCTCGTACCCACCCATTTATACTCCTAAGTACTGCAAGGTAACACATACATCAATTTTCTTGTTAACAACACAAAGCAATAATTTGTACAAGGGAGAAACATATTGATCCATTTTGTATACATTAGTTTCGGTAATTCGTTTTTGTTGCTTTGGGGGGTAATCTGCATTACAGGAGGATAACAAAAGCTTGACGGGAAATGATCAGTGTTGTTGATGCAACTAATAAACTAATCAATGATATCAAGTTATAATCAACACTATGAATCACAAAATACATTATGAATGCAGGGAAAGAAGGAAACAATTTTTAAAACAAGGAAAAGTTGCATTCACATGGGAACTATAAATCATTCAATTTGAAGTGTGATCATTATTTAATATGAATGTAAAAAGTATTCTACAAAAGGAATATAAGCAGAAAACAATTTTTCAGTGTAAAAATAAAAACTTTATTTAAACCATGCAAATCAATGATTAAATCTTACCAATATTTTGTTTTTTTAAATTGCAAAGGCGTTAAGTTATATTTTAGAGTCGGGCTAAGATATCCTGAAAATAAATAAATAAATATCAAGAAAAATGTTAAAAATAGATACATACAATGATTGGAACAAATGGTGGTTGGATTTCACGGGCGGCTAGACGGTCCCAATCAATACGACGGAAGAATATGTGTTCCTTGATGTCGCGTTCTGCTTCAGACGATGATCCTAGCCTCTTTGCAGGATGCTTGGTTAAAAACTATAAAGAGATTAAGCACAAAATGTACAAAGTTTTATCAAAAATATTTTCAATTTATTTATATTTAACAAAAGACTACTTTGAATTACTCATTAAAAGCATCTTATTATGCATTCGATTTTTAAGGATGATACTTTAAAAAAACATCTGATAGATGTAATAATAATAATATTAATAATAATAATAATAATAATAATAATAATAATAATAATAATAATAGTGATGTCAATCTAAAACTCAGTCAGTTGATGAGTTCCTATATGACTATTATCAGTGTACCTTGTACATTTTAGTTCTGTTTCCAAAATATTCACCAGGGATGGGAAGATGGAGGTATATTTTTGATCATTTTTGTAAAAGACATAAACAACAAGCTTGGCTATTATGTACCAATATTACCACCCTATACATCATGTTGTACTGTATCACTGGTATTATTTTCATTTCTTGCTAATTTACTTCTACTACCTTTTTTTGTGATTTAAATACTCTTTACCAACTCTTTGAATCTACTGAAGACTTTCATTTTATTTTCAGTAGCCATTGGTTCAAAAATTCTGGAAAGAGTGATAGGTGAAGGAGGGGGAGGGCAGGGGGATTAGGGGTGTATACTCACTCCTTTACAAATTGACACAGATTCTTTCGACATTGCCTTTGGATAGGATACATTGTGTTCCAATATAGATTGGAAAAGCTCTTCTTCATCCTCGCCATCAAATGGAGGCTGATGAGAAAATAAATAACAATGCATAAAAATTTTTAAAAATCATTAAATTTAAACTAATAATAAATAATGAGTAACCATTTGTAATACTTCTGAGTGTTTTATCAATAAAGTGAAGTGAAATTTAATATCTATTATTTCAATAGGAAAAACTACAATGGAAATAAATAAAACTACAATGGAAATAAATAAACTTTTCCTCCAATTAAGTTCTTGAAATAAAAAAGTAACCATCGTCCTTGACATCATTTGGCCTGAGATTCTGGTTGCATTAAGAAATGCAGGTATATAAAACAAAAGGCAAACTTGCAATGCTAAACCTGATTTATATTTTCCTTGTAGCTGAATATGGCAATCTACCAAACATACTTTATTTTTACTTTACAAATGTCAAGTCTTACTATGTACAAAAAAATCTCTTTTAATCACATGCTTAAGATACTAAAGAAAGAATTACAAAACATATATTATCAAGATATTTAATTAGATCTTAATAGCTGAAATATGACAATATTCAAGTATTTGGTGATTGTATTATAGTTCTCCTCTACAGTACCTTTTTCTTTGTTCAAATATAAATACAATTTTTAAAATGTCAAATTTTTTATGCAATCTAGAGAGATACCATTAACACCAATAAAAATGCTTTCACGTAAACGAGAAAAAACATTATGTTATTTTGATAAACAAATTAGGACTAGAAAATGATATTTTACTTCACATAACTCCCATTAAATAATAATTTAACCATTTAATGTGTAATGCAAGAGATGAAATTTATATTTTTATACAGAGATTTGTGGAGATCTAGGCAGAGACGAAAACAAGTATTAGTTAATGGTAAATAATATTTGCCTTGAACCGGAGCAAAGAAGTAGGTACTGTCATATCTGGTTCATTGCTTACTCTGTGACTAGCTTATTATGTCTCACTCAATGATGGATGCATTCATTGATCTTATATCAAATTTTAGTAATGGTGTATCATGGAATTCAGACAAACTGCCAAAGCAGCAGGTCTTAACAGGTATATAAATTTGTTAAAGGGGATTTTGCAAAGAGCTATGTTCCAGTCAGAATAACAAGTGACAAAATAGTAGCCTAGCATAGGAAGGGAGAGTGCATTGTCCTTTTCAACTAGTCGATGAAAATAACAATAGTAATTATAAAAATAAACAACAATAAAGACACTAAATAATCTCAGATAAGAAAGTATAATACATACTCCAAGTATTGAAATACACGCCATCGTGTTGGGATTCAATATTTCGACATTAATTACGTCATCATCAGGAATGATGACATAATTATGTCACAAAATATTGAATCCCAACACGATTGCGTGTATTTCAATACTTGGAGTATGTATTATACTTTCATAAAGACACTAAATAATAATAATATTATTATTATGTTTTCAGAAAACAGCTTCCTAATATTACAAATTCAATACTTTATTACTGTATTTAGTATGTATTTTAAAATTATTTTAATACAATTTCATTTACATTTGTGTGATTTTACAGATATGTTCTTCAATATATCTTCTTTTATGAAATGCAAAAATCTGATAATGTTGAAAATTCTGATTTTTAAATGAGTACTTGTGCGAAATCAAAAATTTGGACAAAAGGCGGGTTTTGCATGAGCTGGTCACATACGGTATATTCCTGATGCTTTCACATTCTTTGTGGCTTTTTTTGCATTAGGTACTACACAAGTTTAGAACCAAAAATATTCTATACATCAGTGAATCATTTTTACAATAACTTATTTTAATGCCAGTTCAATCCCAGATTCCACTGTGTTTAATATGAAAAAAAGAAATGTCATTGTTCACATGTTTGATTCAATATAATTCCTTAATCTAGAATCTTAAATTATTACAGCAGTATGTTGTCTTAAAACTAATTTAGAAATTCAAAGCCACCTTCTAACCAATCTTCAGTAAATGCAAAGAAGAAAACATAATGGAATATATTTGCTTGTCCATTAAGCAATTACTAGGAAAAGGGCAACTGAGCATTGCCGATTGTTATAACGATCAATAAACAGACAAATATAGGCAGCTAGGATATTACCTGGCCAGCAAGCATTTCATAAAGAAGAACGCCGAATGCCCACCAATCAACTCCTTTACCATAAGGTTGATAAGCAACAATCTGGTTATAAAAAAGGTAGATAAAAATAACAGCAACACATTATTTATGAATTAACAAATAATAAAATTATATTAAACTACTAAACATTAAGAGAAAAAAATAGAAGCATTACTTTTATTCTTATATATTTCATACCAATAATAATTACAAATAGAAGTTTAGACATAATATATATACATAAATAACCACCAAAATTAACCACTTTGTTTGATGTTTTATTGAATAAATATATATTATAGTCATTTACAAAACAATCCACTAATAATACACAAGCAATATTAGCATCTGTACTACAAAAGGTCATTTAAAGACTGAAGTACAGTGTTTTTCCAAATGAACTATAAGAGGATTATAATCCAATTAATAAACAACCCCAGGCAAGTGGTTCATATACACCACTCTGGGCTATATCTTCTAATAAGGTAAAGGCTCTTAAATTTAGTACTTTTTGTAAAATGTGGCCTGACAATATAAAGCAAAGCCATTGATTTGGTAGCAACCAGATTCATTTACATACCTCTGGGGCAATGTAGTCCGGAGTACCACAAAACGTTTTTGTGGTTGCATTATCAAACATTCTCTCTTTACACATGCCAAAGTCGGCAATCTTGATATGTCCTTCATGGTCGAGTAGAACATTATCAAGTTTCAAATCCCTGTAGATGACTCCTTGTTTGTGGAGGTAGAACAGGCCGACAGCTATTTCCGCCGCGTAGAATCTGTTGAATTAACACAAATCCAATATACATTAAGTAAATTAAATACGTTAATCAATTACTGTAATTTGAAAATACAGAAATGATGCTTATGTCCTATGCGCAAACTCAAATATATTTTTCTTTTATCACAGCTTATGTATTTAAACAAATTACTTATGTAAATATAGAAATAAATGTACTCATGTTTGTGAATGTATGATTTAATATGCACATGTACTATCACACAATATTGTGTTATATTTATGGGTAATTTCTGAAATGGGAATTTATCACCTACTGTATGTTAGATTAGAATTCACTCCTGGGGAAATGAAGTCTTCATCTATGTCATCATTTTCACCCTTCTATGTTACAGTTAATAGTACTAGTTGAATGCTATACTTTATATATATGACATTTTAATGTCAGTTAGCAAAATGTATGTTTGAAATTACCAAATCCCCCATCAGCGCCCCCATTTCAAGACTTCTAGATACGCCACAGCTCCCTTCCCCACGCCATCCACAATGGTATCACTGATGGACTGTCCAACGAGTGCTTGCTGAGCTGAGCAGTACATAACATTTAAAATAAAAGTGCTTACAATGTCTACATGCAATGCTTATGGCACACACCGACGCACGCTCAGGTACCATGTACAACTAAGTATGCTCAGAAGTGGTCAACATGTTAATTATTGCTAAATCTTTGTTTATACCATACAGTACATACAATTGTTTTCCCATATAAATGTGTGAGGGCATGTCAGTATATGGATATTAGCGTGGAACATGATAGTTGGACTGAGCATTGCATCTAGTAGGGTTATTTATTAATGTAAGATTTCTAGAGAGCTTTATACAGAAGTCTCAAAGCGCTCGAGGTGTGGACTAGCTTTCAAAGTTAACTTCTTCTGCCCAAGGTTCTCTTCATGTCTGAGCTACCCAGTAAACCGGTACCAGCTACTCTCTCCTGTCCACAACAGGGGCTGTAACAGACCTGTACACCAAGGTAACCCCCTACTCGTCATGAAAGATGTATTGGGTTCTAACTTATATATCGCTTAACGCCAACAAGGCCTCTAAGCGCTTCACATTATTACCCTCGATCATTGGAATAAACGCCTATGTAGCACAAACTCAGCTCCCTGAGGGAGTATTCTATAACACTGCAGCAGTAACATCAGTGCATTTTGGTATTTAACCCTACCAGGTAGCCATTTATACTCCTGGGTGGAGAGAAGCAACGCAGATAAAGTGCCTTGCCCGGCCTACGGTTTATAATTCTTATCCGAGAAGACTTCCGCAACCAGAACCATAGGTGAGCGTGCCGTTCGAACCAGCGCCGATATTACGGGCTGTAGGTGGCGGCGCCCCTGTCTTTACTGCTCAGCCATCCAACTCGCAATCCTAATCTCCAATTAACCAGTGGAACTTACACAGCATGTGGTTCCTTGAATTTGCCTACTTTCTGAATCTGGAACATCAAGTCACCTCCATTGACATACTCCATGACAAAGTATAGACGATCCTGTAGAAATCCAGTGAATGACAAAATGAAACAAAGTTGATTAAAAAAATTACTGATAATATTACGTTAAAAATAGACTAAATAATAATAAGATTATTTGGAAAAGAGCAGGTGATTAGTGCAAGGTGTACTGTGTGATGAAAGTTGCTTTACTCAAAGAGTATAAAAAGGGAAGGGTGCACAGTATCCTTGTTTTGAACGTAAACCAAATGATTTTTTTATATATTGGTTTAGGCCAAAGGTACAGGATATGCCAAGCAGCGAATTCACTATCCAAAGTGGCATATCCCTTCACAAGACAAACATAAACAGATGCTGTACATGAATTAAGTCTCATTATGAGGCTTAGGGAATGGTGTTGTTTTAGTCTTGAGAAAAAATCCTGTTACCATGACGGGAATTGAACCCAAGACCCTGTGAAGCATCTTAACCACTATGCTTTTCAACTCAACGCCATGGAAACTTTCAAGATGTAGCTATGAGAGTTTATACAATATGTTCAGAGCATAGAGCTATTAAACAACTAGAGTGCTGACAAGATGGCAGGGCAATGCAGAATTGTGTATGTGTACCATCCAAGATGGCTGCCGTAGGAAAGCGCCAACTTCAGGCTTAGTATACATATTATTACCATAAATAAGCCCTCTGACTGAATATTATTTCATTAATGATAATTAGTATTGATAATGACAAATTATTAAACTGTCGTAGCCAAAAAGAGGCCAAGTAGAGCATCTTATTCAAATATTAAAAAGAATTAAAATCGTGTACATTACACCCATACCTGTCTCTTATACACATCTAGATGTGAATAAGAGCAAGGGATAAGGCTGCGTGCGAAC
>NW_022698213.1:42123-88613 GCF_011630105.1 Anneissia japonica
CAGGCGAAATTTGATTGGCTGAATCTATGGCAGCCATCTTGGATGGTACACACACACAGCTCTGCGTATTTCGAACATCGAATACATTGCTGTTAGCGCTCTAGTATTCTTATTATACCTCTATGGTTCAGAGTAACTTGTGCAGGGTTACTTGCTCAGAATTTAGTTGATTACAGTAAGTTTCTCAAAGCTAAGTTGCTGAGCGAAATAAATTCAATCAATGGCCGTATTCGACTGGTCATTCTTCTTTAAACCACGCAACTGTGCAGTGGTAAAATCCTACTTAATGAAGACTACCAGTCTAATAGAAAACTTGTGGCAGTACAGATTTTTCATAAAAAATGTTTTTCATCCAGTTTTTGAATTCTGTTAGCCTGTACAATTATTGTTTGACTTCATGTTGGTAAATATTATAATTTTTATTTTCTGGAGTTTAATCAAAATTATACCTCAACTGTTGTTTCTAAACTGACCAATCGGCCATGTTTGTTTTAGTCACGTGGATAACTTAACGCTGATAACGCACTCTGGTAACATTAATTTTTGTTGTCAATGAAAAAATCGTAGTCAACAAAATAAACCAGTCGAATAAGCCCAATCACTCAATCAGCAATAACTTGCTTAAAGTTTAGGTAGAGTTTAAAGTTCACAGTACCTGGGTTTGAAAGCATGAATGTAGTTGGGTGAGGAATGGTGGTTTCTGAGCCAGTGCCAGCACTCTCTTCTCTATCATTGTACATTCTACATCATCATCTTGTATAATTACATCCTTCTTTAGAATCTTGATTGCGTAAAGCTCGTCAGTACCCTTCCTTTCAGCCAACATAACCTGGCAACCAATTACAAAATTGGGCATCATAAAACGCATTTCGGAATTAAATAGAATCCCATCTTAATGCTCATTGGGTAAGAAAACTCTTTAAAATTATGCATACGATTAAAACAGGGTGTGGAACGATGAGAGGCAAAAATAAATCATTCTGTTCATATGGCATTTGCTCATAAATAATCATTATATGCAAATCCTCATTATTAAAGTGATACTATAACATGATTCAATAATTTAACAGCAATAATAATGTATCAAATTTTTCTAAATTATTCATATTCCAGAGCAGAAATCATATCTAAGACAGAAAAGATAACATGCGTTTGAATAATGACTCTTGTCTTCTGTATAGTTCATAGTTTATTCATCAATACTATTTTCAAGACATGATGTGAGATATCACAAATTCACATTACGAGGTATTGACTGTAAAGGAGAAAAACAAATTAGTAGTAATTGTAGTAATCATTATACTATTATTCTTTATGTAAAGATGTGACTCATTTTCAGTGAATTTCATTTATCTCTCGAGTCACTCAGGTCACTATTCTCAGATGGAAATATTTAAAATCTAAAAAATCATTATCAAAGTACAGGAATTGAATAGAGTGTATGGGAATAACCTGGCAGAAGATGAATATTTAAAAATAGACAATATAATAAATAATATAATTTAAAGTAAATTCAAGAATTAATGAAAAAATCTCAGCCTCCACTGGGACTCAAACCCAGGACCTTTCCCATACATGGCGAACGACATAACCACTTGATCACAAATACATTGTGGTGATTCAAGTGCCAGGTAGAATCTGAGTAAACTCACTCCTTTAACATGTCTAATGTTATGATTTTGATATAACACTAATATTGCACATGACTATAGACTGCCAGAGATTAACAGTATAAGCTACGCCCTCTTGTCTTCTGTGCATTATTTCAGCTTTCTGGATGTTTTATGTTTACTATAATATCCATTATCATCATTATAATTTTCGTATTATAATCATTTGTAATATCTTTTTGTGGTACCTGTTTTTTTTTTTATTATGTTTACAATTTTTTACACTATCAATTTATTATTTGAGGTTTTTATCTATGTTTGTGGTGTTGATTTGAAAAAAAAAAATAGAAATGAAACTAAGACAATCAACAACAACCAATTTACAGCTTCATTCTGCTGTTTGTCTGCGAAGACAAACAATGTTCGCTCCTCTCTTTATTGTGCTTAATTGACTTCGGCTATCATTCCATTTCAGTGTACAGAATCTATAAATCATTTCAGCCTACGTTCGTGTGTGGGTAACAGTGCGACTCACACAATGTTGTCCATTAAAAATTATCAACTGTACACAGTAGATCTTAAATAGCAATTCTAAATACAACACTCATATAATTATCTGACAAATAATTATTAATATATACTCCCCAGTACACTTGTACGTACATCTGAATACAAAATTGACTTTGTGTTTCAAATTTATTAAACTTTTATTCTCTGATACAGCCATCAGAATTTGATTGTGGGTCAACCAAGATGACCTGGATTAAAATGCTGAAAGCAATGCTCAAATGTTAAATGAAGACGAGAAATTGAAGATGATGATGGAAATAAATTTTATGTCCTACACAAATTATGGGTATATCGAGTTAAATATCAATTTAAATGACATGAAATTCATCTTGAACTCTGCAGACTTTCCATACAATTCAGTCACATAATGTCACATAGTAGTACAAATCTCAGTAATTATTAAGCACTCTATAATCATATATGATAATACAATTCAGAAAAAAATATTTGAGGTGCAGTCAATAAAATTACATCAAAAAATTTACAACACATAAAAATAAAATAAATTTAAAAATAATAATAAATAACATAACAATTTTGAGGATGATAAATTTCTATAATCCTACTGAAAAAAACTAGACTAAGAAATACTGATACTTTCAACAGTGTTACATAAATATAGTATTGTTATTAGAAAATGCGTAGTAAGATGCGTATTGTTATTGTTAATATATCTCTTCAAATTCACACTGATTATAATTTAATTATAATTTAAAGAGAGGATCTTAACAGATTCAAAGAAATTGTTAAATCTCAAACTTCATTTTAAATTAGAATTTATTCTCTGATAATCGTGTCCATTGGGAGGAAGATGTACTATGTGATAGCTCTATAGGACAATAACAAAATATTAATAATTTCGCGAGTCGGAGGTTAGTGTAGTGTAATGTCGACACACTCGACGCTAATGTGCTATCTGGCTTCTTACTGACTAAACATTAATGAAGAACTTCATCAATGAAGCAGACCTACAAACGTATTTTATGACAGCGACCTTTATTTGCTGTCTAGTCTGAAAGAATGTCCCTTATATTAGTTTATACAGCATTCAGATATGAAGGAGTACCATAAAGATTTTGTGAAAAAAACACTTTCGTACTTTGATTAACTTGTTTGTACCATCAGAAATCAGTAAATTGTTTTGACATATATTTAGAAGACCTGTAGTTCATCTAGGAATTCTGTTCATCTAGAACTCTATTCATTATGAATACGTTTCAGATCTGCTTCACTGCAAGCAGGTTGATTTATTGCATTATTGTTCACTTTTTACCTTTTCTACAACAAAAATCCATGTAAACAGCCCTGTATCATGTAAATTCATTTGAATTTATTTTAAGTCTCTTCAGTCAAGTATTTACGTAGGTATTTATGTAGGTTGTAGTCTGTTTTTTTGGACCTGGGTAGCAGGGTTGAGGAACAACCGACATTGTATTTTAAATAGCACACTGTGGAAACTGAAAGTTGTGCTCTCATTATGAGGGTCTAGTGGAAATCTCATTCTGTTTTAAATTATAAACTTCAATGAGATGATTGTTTACTTTAATATCCATAATTTTTAACAAGAAAGCTCCAGATTATCAAATCATTGTGTGTCTATATATAGTCAAGATGTGATGTCATCATGACCATATTTAGGCATGCCATATGTTTTTGTGAAATAAAATTTGATAGTCAGCTAAACAGGTCTTTAATAAACAACTGAAATCCACCATACTAGGCTCACCTTGCCAAAGCTTCCTTTGCCTAGAACTGTTAAGAAGTTGAAATCACTTGCTCGAATCACGTCAGATACTTTGTTGGTAATTTGATCGACTGATAGTGGCTCTCTTTCTGTCTCGCCTGTTTTATCACCAATCTGCTGCCTCTATAGGGGAAAAAAAGCAAAAAAAAAAAAAATGTTTTATAGTTACAACCTTCACATATGTGAGACTATTACCTGCTATCTATGTGAATCTCATTATAATCTGCAAAAAGGTTGTAAAATATCTTATATTATGTGAAGGTAACACCTATCTGGGTTGGGCATACAACAGAATCATAATTTTTCATGGCAGACAAGTGTTACTGTATTCTTGAAGTTACTTTAAAAAAATGATCTGTAATTGGTTAGGAATATTTTTAATTAATTATGCTCAGATTACATATCAACTATGAAAACACAATATAATAATTTTAAAACTCCAAATGGCAATGAAGATAGTAAAAAAAATGTTTTTACTTAAATTTTGGTTAGTTGATTCTTTAGTAATATTCTACAAATTAAATGTTTTATTAGAGGATGCTGGGCAAAGGAAAACCTATAATAAAGGCCCTCAAAAGGAATAATTAGTATTAGGCTATACAGTCTAGCGGGAGTTTTTTGATGAGGTTTTTGAAAGTGTTGCGGTTAAAAAATGTAGGAAAACAGGAAGAAGAGAGAGAATTCCAGAGAATCGAAGTTTGGACGATGAAGGCGCTCGAGTGGAAGGGAGTGCGAAAAAAAGGGAGTAAATGCCAATTGTCACCACAAATACAGTTATGAGAAAAATATATACAATCTACCACATCCAACTTATATCTATGGTTTCAGCATTGTGAATATTATTAAACAAGACTTAATTCCTTTCTTAATCAGTTGATCAAAATAGTTTGTAGTTTAATTACAGCAATTAATCTAATTATACAGATATAGAGATCACCTGCTAATACTAATGACTGGTCTTAAGTCTCAAATGCTCTACTAAGTTCCCATCATAATGCATGCATTTCAATTTCAGACAGATTCTCTTGTAATTTAATGCGAAAAAAAATGAGAGACTTCCCCCATTTGATATGAACATGGCATACTGATAAGCACGCTACTGTAATAACTACGTGAGTAAACGTTTAGCGGTTTCGTTTGCACGTATCAGCAATTGTGCATGAATACACAACAGCAAATAAAAAAGCATTATTTTATTTGCAATGTATTTAGTAAAAAAAAAAAATGAGTGAAATTTAAAATTGATGTTGCTGTTCCTGCTACTGCTGTTGTTATTATTATCATTTTTTTTAAAGATTGTTTAATAGAATTTTGAATTATATAAATTAATTACTGTATAGTAGATAGAATAGTAATGATGCTTTAATCATTCAGTCATTCATGCATTGATTCATTTAATAAAATTAATTAATTTTAAGGTAATAATGTGCAGGAGTAGTTTGACATGAGATGTGATGGATCTATATCTAGTATTAACTTAATACACAATAATTTATTCAGTATCAACACACATTACTTAATTGAAATTCCAATCCATCTATCTAATTACATACAGTACTTTTCACAAATTAATTATACACATATGGTTAACTATAGACAGACAAATATATAACATCCATTGAGGGTGTTCCAGATGGTTTTGAGTTCTATAAAAATGTTTGACATGCACATGGTATGTGAATTCAAGTTTAATTCAGTACATATTGCAAGCGATTTCTTTTGCTAAACAAAGCTTCATTTTAACATCATACCTCTTTAATACTTTAAATAGTTTCTTATTACTGCCCACTCAAATATGAATATAAATGTCCAAAATTTGACCAAGAACTGCAGAATCTACTGTAAATGTGTAAATGTGTTATATATCAGGTTGTGGCCTCATGGTCAGTTGGGCAGTAACATAATGGTCATTAGTGGGTCAGGGGTTCTAATCCTGAAGGGACCAATACTACTCTGATGACGCACTTTACATTATTACCTCAAAATTTAATTAATTTTATTAAATGAATGAATGCATGAATAACTGAATGAAGGATTTAAAAAATCACTACCAGTTTATCTATAATAATTAATTTACATAATTCAAAATTCTACTTAATCTTAAGCTCTATCCACACTATCAAATTTACTTTGACAAAAAAATGTGACACGCCCATATATAGTAATGCTATGCCTATATATGGTCATGGTGTGATGTCATCATGCCCATATATGGGCATATCACACTTTTTTGTCACAAAATTTGATAGTGTAGACAGAGCTTTAAAGTCAGGCTCCGTTGTTGTAGAAATGATTTTTCTAAGACATAAAAAGTAGTTTGATCAAAAACTGAGCAACGGTGAATGAGATACAGATTTTTGAATATTTAAAAACTGAGGGAAAAAGGTGTAAAAATGGGTGGTTACGCCCTTTTTTCTCCCAGTTTTTAAATATTCAAAAATCTGTATCTCGTTCACCGTTCCTCAGTTTTTTGTCAAACAACTTTTTTCTGTCTTAGAAAAATCAGTTCTTACTTAAATAGTTTCTTATTACTGCCCACTCAAATATGAATATAAATGTCCAAAATTTGACCAAGAACTGCAGAATCTACTATAAATGTGTATAATTATAGAGAAAGGTATAATTTATTATTTTTTGGCAGAGCATACCTCCTGACGAATAATATAATATAGAAATATTGTAATCTTCAAGTTATATATCAGGTTGTGGCCTCATGGTCAGTTGGGCAGTAACAAAACTGGGGGAAAAAGGTGTAAAAATGGGTGGTTACGCCCCTTTTTCTCCCAGTTTTTAAATATTCAAAAATCTGTATCTCGTTCACCGTTCGCCAGTTTTTTTTGTCAAACAACTTTTTTGTCTTAGAAAAACCAGTTCTACAACATATTAAATTTTTTTTTCCCTCCGGAGTCTGACTTTTAAAGAAATTATATAATAACATCAACAACAACAGCAGGAATAGCAAGAGCAAAAGTAATTTTGATTGTTCATATTGTTATTGAACAATACTACTTTCTAAAAAAAAAAATCAATTTGTTTACAATAAATTGTGTTAACCATCTGCTACTATATTGTAGGACTGTAAGCAAATTTCATGAATATCTGTGGGTTGATATATTTAATAAATTATTTCATTATAATATATTATATTTAATATATCGTTAATTTTAGGCAATCCATAATATGTATACTAAAACTACATTATAAACCTAAAAAATGTCCTAGACTTACCAATAAACCACTTAATGTGAAATTTACTACAAAGAAAATGTTTATAGATTCAAGCACCCACATTTACGCTCTATTAAAATGAATAATCGACAAGCAAAGCATTTGCTTTCAATTCACTCTGCATATATGAACTTGATTACATTACCATAAATATACATTTGAAGAATATCTTATTTCAAACACAGTCACAGTGCTGTGGCATACGCAATGCTAACAACATTTTGAACATTCACTAGAATCGATAATAATAAAAAAAAACACAATGGTGTATATTTTTAACAGCTTTGTATGTTTTTTAAATTGGAGAGTGGATAAATACTACAGCAATTAAACTTTTGATATCATCAGGAGATTTACAACTCTTTTAGCGAATACACATCTAGAATGTCATAGAAATGTACACTATGACAGTTCATGTGAATTTTCTACATTTAGATTATTCTTTATTGCAAGCTGTCTTTGTTAGCTAAAGCAATTCTGGAGTTATTCTTAATGAGTGGCGCGGTAGCTTGGTAGTTAATATGCTTGCCTTTCAATCCCAGGACCATGGTTCAAATCCTCTCATACAACAGGGTAGGGCCAAAGTTTATTATAATGTTTCTTTGAACATTTCATTAGGGCAAGATTTCTTTTAGACTTAGAGTAAAATTCAAAAGTCAGTCAGTCAATTAAATACCTGTATTTTAGAAGCTTTAAGATGAATGATCAAATTTTGTTTCTCATCTAGATAGTATTTGAATTGAGTCTGACCGAAAGTGAGAAAAACACTACATAGCTCCCTCTTTAGTTTAGCAGATACTTCATAAGTCATAATTCTGTTGGGTTATAAATTGTTGTCAAGTTGATGGTGTGGTGTAAGGTAGTTGGAATTATATAGCACTTTATACTGCATAACTTGCTTCTCCCCTAAGGGTCTCTTCGTGTGAATCCCTCTTCGTGTTATGGTGCATGCTTCATATAAAAATCTGATTAAGTACCGTGTACTCGCAGATTATTCAAGCGATAATCATTAATGAAAAGTTCAAGGTTACTAGATGATTATTTAAGTATTAAAATTCATCCATCAGGGTTAATAAACTGTAAATATTAACTATAGGAATATATTTCTTCCATGGTCTTATCCTGTTACAAACAGAACAATTAGGTATTGGACCTGAGTGTCTCTGTTGAGCCATAGAGTGACAATACCAGAATATTCTGTATAAATTATAGTTTGTACATTGGGAAAATAAATATAGATCCAGGGTTGTTGATATCACTACCTTTTAACATACCGGTACCAGCTATTATCTACTACCTGTTAAATTCATTTTCAACTTCAATTAAAAAAAAAATACAAATAATTAAATAACACAAAATTTTAAATAACATAAAATTATTTGTGATAAATTGACATTATGTAGATTTATATAGAGGACGACAGGAAACAATAGAGAGATGAAATTCAACAATATTAGGGATACACAAACTGGTATCAGAGAGTGAGCGATTGAGACCATGGAAGTGACATGCTAAGGCTTGGAGCGACCGATAATGGCTGAATATGATAATGACTATACTAATGAATAATACCGTTGAGCCTGGGAACCTTAACAACATCTGGCTCTATACTGTACTGCTACCCTATACTGGTCTTTTGAATATTCTGTAGCTATAGTCATTTTTATTATATTATATACAGTTCCATTGTATAGTTTTGTTATATGTTTACACTGTACCACTTTGAAAATCAGTGCAATAGTAATGAAAGTGCCTACAGTATAATAAGAAAGGATAAATAAATTGTAATTACTCTGGATCTTTCTATTTCATGTGCTCTATTATAAATTTTATCACATACAGAGTACACATACAGTGTCAAGAATATTCCTAAAAACATCGATTTTTGTTTTCTAATTTTTTTAACATCCGTTTGCTGATGACAATTTTGTTCTTATTCTAATGTTCAGTTGGAAGCCAATAACAATAATGAAACACAAAAGTAAGCATTTTTTTTCAAAAGTATAGCATACTGTATTCAAATTATTCCTTAAAAAAAAAAAATTTCTGTGCACGTACATATACAAAAACTCACATTGAAATACATACATATGCTATGCATAGGCAGTATATGAACTTATGTTTACATATTAATAAGAATAAAAGGATGAATTTGTTATTGACTTGAGCAGCCATAGTGATATCGTGATCTTGTTACTAAATGTTAATGTTTATTTTTTATTTCATTTATGTCTTCTTTAACCTGGGTGACCTGATAAGTGCAAAGGCATTGTTATCATCCAGGACCAGGAAAAATGTTTCTAGTTTCATATGCATGGTGTAGAATCTGTCTCTTATACACATCTAGATGTGTATAAGAGACAGGGGTGCTGTCGACCCCCCCATTTTAAAGAAAGTGCCCTTTAAATATGCTCACAAATAACGCACCCCGCGAATTCTGAAAGCTTCACTAAATTGTTCCAAGTTCAGCTTTCCCCCTGTGCTTTCGTTTCGACCCCCCCTTAGATTTTTCACCGTATGCCCCTGAATGTCTTTGTGAATAGAGCATTATGGTAAATAGGCTGGTAAATAATAAAAATTATTTTTTTATAGAAGCAAGATGAATATATTTTGCCATTTAATGTTACCACCTCTTCTTATTCTTTGACAACAATCTTTGAGATCGTAATTATTTTTGTTTTTATCCTCCTCTTTGAGTGTACTGAATATTGATGAAAAAGTACTTTAAATTAATTAATATGTTGATCAAATGTTCTAAAATTCTCCTGATTATCTCTATCCACCACTGCTGCTAAATATCTCAATACCGCTAGCAATATTGACCTTCAGCGTCTCCTTTAAAGCACACACCATGGTGCAGCCGTTTGCCATTGCGATTTTAAAGAGAACATGACAAGGCACGCAACAGATCATTTAAATTACGATGACAGCATCACATTCTTTAGTATAAATGTAATTTGGAATTTCTTATGTTTCTTTATGAATTTATGTTTCTTTCTTAAGGGGTAGCTGGCTCATCTGAGTTAAGCAATCTACTTTGCTTAAGCTACCGCTGTCCAGCATTTCAGTTTGCAACTGTCTCCGCTCATTTGGGAATATTTTGAAATGCATGACATGCCTGCATCTGGTACCTGCATCTGGTACCTTTCTTTTTTCTCAAAATGTCCAAATCAAAGAGCTCAATCACCAAGCGCATAGAGGCTTTTTCGCATGATGCGCTCTACAAATCCAACTATTATTATTATTATTATTATTAGTTTTTGTTTTTCTCACACGTTGCATTTTATTGTCACTGTATTTGTAAATGTTGGTCAAATAAATAAATGAAATGAAAGTGGAAAATTGAATTTAAAAAAAAATAAATAAATAAAAAGCACTGACAGAAAGCGGAGATGGATTAGTCAGCGACTAATGTATAATTGTTAGAATGCTCTTTTTTTTTTCTTGTTTTGCAAAAATGATTTGCATACTACCAAATTAATACTATCTAATAACATGTTGCTGATGAAAATATATATTAATACAGTTTATTTAGACAGGATTACGGTATTAAGGGTTTACAATTACATGAGAACCATGGCAGTATGAGGTTTAAATTATTGATGATTGACGAACTAAAATTCCCTTTCTATATATACACTTGCCAAATATACTCTATTCCATGATATATCAAAGTCAATTTCATTTTTCTATTCATCAACTTATCCACAGCTATACTTAGTCAACACTTATTGGAAATTTATGCAATGCCACGAAACCAGTTTATTGCTGTGAAGGGCTTAAGGTAAAAAGCGACAAAGCTATAGAAGACTTGAAGGATTATTCGCATTCTCAGTGATATTTAAGACTCCCTTGATTTCTGACGCACAGCAAAACATTTGCAAATTAAGACAAGAAATACCTTACTGCAGCCAATTATAGATGGTGGGGTTCAGAATGTTTAACTTTGAACAGACATAAAAGGATGATCATCACTTTAATGTGACAAAACTAATTTTTAAATAAGATAAAAAAATTCCTTATTTATATATTTTTATAGAAACTTTTTGATAAAAGCTTTAATACATTATCATTAAGAATTATCATTTGAAATAAACCTGAGAAGGGCAAAGTGACAAAAAAATACGTAGGCGGTGTCTGCCTAATTCTTTTGAAAATTTACAACAGATTAAGGTGCAAGGACATTTTATGTGGTGCAGCATTGAAGATTATGAGTTCTGAGTCCAATGCAGTGGCATAGCTAAGGAGGGGTGTGGGGGAACAGAGTTACCCCTGACATCTCCCACCCACTGGAAATTTTCAGGAAAAAAGATTAATACGCTCAAGTATTTAAAAATCGCATCACCTAATATTACCAATTCCCCTCAATTAATCCTTGAACTGATCCCTCACTTAACTTCAGTGCCCCACTTCAGCTCCCCGTGTTAACAGCCGCTGGCTATATGCTTGGTATCCCTAGGTCAAGACACTTTATCCGTTTGTTGACTCTGTATTTATCCAAGACAGGTACCAGATGGAGGCATGTCATGCATTTCAAAATATTTCCAAAATGAGCGGAGACAGTTGCACACTGTTAATTATAGACCATCACTGACCTAAGCAACTTTATGCACATAGATGCTTTTTGTGTTCTGTGCTAACCGCGGGGATAAGCATTTCGCATTATCATAAACATTCATGTATAACTTCAACAAAAACCAGCTACAATACTTTTATCAAGCAGAAATACTTACAAAACAAAGGATTCATTCCAAGTTGGGTTAAGGCAAGATTTTATTGTCTTTGTCTTCTGTTTGGATCTCCCAGAAGAGTCGGGAATCAACTTAAGCTTCACATATGGATCTGAAGATCCATTAGGATCCATGGGAATTAGATTCTTGGCATCGATTACTATAAGACAAAGAAAATCACAAACTCACTAAAATTTATGTATATGTATTGATAAGCAACTGATTAAAAAGTATTTCTTAGTATACAAGTAAATAAATATTAGTAGGTTTTCATTAATTAATTAAGTTCACTTATGACCTTGCACATGAACAAAAATTTTAAGTAACAAATCACATTTTAATTACTATTAATTACTATTAATTAATTTTATCTAACTTTTTTTTTAAAGCGAAACTTTTTCAATCCTTGTTTCACGTACTTAATTTTTTTTAAATTTATCGGAGGACGGAAGAAAAATAAAAATAAAATTTTGTTTTCTTATTTAGCAAATAGTTTTGCCACAAACATCCAGACGGAGGAGAAAATAAAAATAACATTTTATTGATGAATGTAAAATAGGATGTTTAAATGCTTCAAAGTTATATAATTATGAAGAAATATACATATCTTATCTTTTGAGATTTAAAGGCAGCAGAGGGCAGGCCTAATAAAAATAAAGAAAAACTTCCATTTTTTTTCCAAATCATCAATATTTGCAGTTAGCAGCTCACTAAACAAGGTATGAAAAAGTCTTGCCTAATGTGAAATCAATTTTAAGAATTTAAATAAACGAATAAACATTCTACTACTTACAAGCCTAGCATTCATTCCAAAAAAACAAAACAAAAAAAACATACTCAGAAAACACAATTAGCAAATAGGCCAACTTAGGATGAACGTACTATTTGAGTGCTCCAATACTAGCTGTTTTATAGTCCTCGGGGAAGATGTAACACATGGCACTTAGAGACTTTGTTTATTTACGCAACCGGTACATACTTTTATTATCATTTAATTATCACAAAAAGTGTACATGACTAAAGCATTGTTCAGACTATAATGTTATATTTAACAAAAACATATGACATGACTTAATATGGTCATGACATGACTTAATATGGTCATAATGACATCATATCATAACTATATATAGCATGCAACAGTTTTTTATCAACAACAATTTGATAGTCTGACAAAGTAAGTAAATACACATATTAATGGTTCTTGTACAATTTTATAATTTTTAAAATTTATATTTTTGTAAATGAAATAATTTCAGCCATTGGCTTAGGTCGTTCCGTCAACTCAAAACAACTTTTGAATACTATTCCCTTCATCGTAAATACGTTTTGAATTGTAATCTTGCAGCTTACATTGTTTTACTAGATTTTAAGTTTTGTGCTTAAAGATGGTGGTGCTGTCTTTGACTCATTGTTGAGACCTGAAATTCAGAAGTGTTTAATATACTTCCAATTTGTATTATCTCAAAATCAACAAAAATGTCACCAGTTACGCTGTTTTGCCTCTGGACTGCTGTACAGTTTGCTCATTGAGTTAAAATTGATAATTAATTGATGATGTGATGATTGCCAATGAAATTGATAATTATGATGATGCTTATGAAAATGCGGAGTATTTGATACGTTATCCAAAAGTCATCATTTTTTCTCTAATCATAATAGAGTATATTAATAATCAGGCTGATAATATAGAGTACCAGATTCAAAGAAAAATATCTCCTACTGATTGAAAAATATATAGAGCAGACTTTGCAGAGACTCGCAAATAATTCATCATTAAGAACACCTCCACAAGGAAGGCGTTCTTTAGGTTGGTAATGAGTTGTTGAGTGATGTGTTTTGACAAGGACCGTGTAGGTGAAGAGAAAATTGATGCTGTTGTTGATGAAAAATTGTGTATATTGGTGAAGAGGGTAATGGATATGGAACTCAATGTAGATTTCTGTACACTGATGAGGAAAGATGATGTAGGAGGATGAGGATTAATACCTGCTGGAGATGAAAATGATCATTTTTTGTATCGTTCAACAAAGTTGTGGAACTAATTTCATGGACATGACTATTTTATCTTTTAAAAACCTGTCTTAATTCTTAATTATTTGTATTGTATATACATATATTTAGGAATGTTTATGTCACGTGCATTGCTTTTCAATATTTGTTAAATTATGCAACTGTACTACTTTGAAAAACAGTACACATACTAAAAGTGCATGCAGTAAAAAGAAAGAGTAAATAAATAAATAAAATCATCTTGATGGTGATAATAATAAAGACGTTGATGATAATTATGATGATGTTGAAGATAACAATGATACAAAGTTGATGAGAATGATGATTATGGAGATTTTACTAATAAATAAAAAACTTTAAACTGTTCTACATTGTCAAGACATCACTTTTTAGTCTTTAGTCTTTATAATGTTAATATTTTAGTATTTTACTTTTCTTTGCTCTGTATGTATTTCAATGTGTGTTCCTGTATGTTGTTTTTTTTTAATTTGAATTTCTTCATTTCATTTTTATCATCTTGCAAAAAACGGCTTGTGAAAAACACCAATATATTGATAAAAGTTTACTCAGTTTTAAAATAAAGTTGTTATTATTATTATTATAAGTGGAGATTAAGATGATCTTTGTAAATTGTAAATCCTTTTTTTTTTGTATATATGCTTTTAATACTAAAAAATACAATGATATCCAAATGGTCCTCATTTGATTACATTTGATTATATGGATGATGAAGTTGATGATGATATCAGTCATGATGACTATGATACAATACTGTACATTTTCCCACCATTGTTTTTTCACTATTTTACCATTGTCATCTTATCATCATCACCATTACTATTAACATGATAGCAACATTATACTATTTTTTTTAAAAATAAATGTCATCTTTACTCTTCTGATACCAGATGGAAATAAATCATTAACAATTACACTCACAATGATGCCTGTCACTACTTCTTGCTTTATTACCTTACTATTTGTAAAAATGTTGATTGATCGATCAACAGAAGTCTCATAACGAGCAAGTTTATCTCAGCTTATAGTCTCATGCGTAAATAGCTCAAAAGAATGTTTAACTTTCAATATACTCAGATTCATTCGGCAAACATTTGCACTGAAAAACATATGCTCATTAGTAAAAATTTGCCAGAGCCGAAAAAAATGCAGACTTTGTGTGGGACAGGATAGATGTTGAATTCAGATAAGCATTTTATTACCAGACATATCATCTACTCCACCAAGTATATCAGTACCTTTTACGTGTAGCTTTCCACCATCCACTTGTACAGAGAGGTGTATTCGTCCTCGTCTTTCCGTGTGGTCGGACCCACATAGATTTGGCACGTGCTTGATACATCGTTCATGAACGTTCATTTCACATGCTGAAAAAAATGAACAAGTGAAATATAACGAGAAATTACAATGTTAAGGTCAAGCAATCATGTTAAAATATTAAAATAAAATACCTAATTTTTCCCATCACTGCTTTGAAATTCTGAAATTGTTTCTTAAATTTAGTGTTGTACACCATGTAAAGATACTGTAAAAGCTATATCAGATTCAATATATATTTTAATTGCTACTTTATAATTAAGTTAGTAGCCTTCAAATTAAAATTAGAATGGGATACTTTCAACAATAATATCAAGATGTGTGTGTGTGTGTGTGTGTGTGTGTGTGTGTGTGGGTGTGTGTGTGTATATATATATTATATATATATATAATAGATAGTTTTTATATCCTGTATAGTTTTATGATTCTACCAAATCATATTTTTTTTAGTTGTAATTTTGTATAAATTTAACACTGAATTGTTTTTTTATATCCTGTATAGTTTTATGATTCTACCAAATCATATTTTTTTTAGTTGTAATTTTGTATAAATTTAACACTGAATTGTTTTGATGTGTGTTTCATTGATAGTTGTTAAATTATTTGACCATTTAAACAAGGAAGTCAATATATTTTTAATTTAAAATAATTTGTATTCTTACATTCTCATTTACATATTTAGGACTCAAATTAATCATTGTATGCATCTAGTTACTATTAACATATTTATATAATATTTATTATTATACATAAAAGACAATGATTTATTATGTCATTTTGTGTGTTTGATTCGCTAGTGCCTACTGATCTTGTGTATGCAACACATTAGGCATATGTCCAACACTTAAGAGGTGACTGTGTATATATAGTTAATTAAAAAATGTATTATGCCGATGATGCCGGCAGCCTTGTTGAAAGTGAAATTACAGCGGCATGTGCCATATAAACGAAACACATCTAAACATATGTGGCAGTGCATTCTGTCGCAGGTCACCAACACTAATTTTACTGTTAGACAAGACTTTTTCATACTTTTTTTAGCGAACTTAAAATTCAACAATAAACAATAAAATTTTTTCTTATTTAGCAAAGAGATTTGCCTTACATCCACACGGAGAAGAAAATAAAAATAAATTTACATAATTAGGAAGAAATATACATCTTATTTTTTTTAGATTTCAAGGTAGCGGCAGGCGTAATAAAAATTAAAAAAAAATAAATAAATAAAATAAATAAATATTTGTCCTGAAATTTCAATTTTTTCGTGGTGGTGGGTGCGCTAATTGGCCGAAAATTAAATTTTATTTTTATTTAAAATATCATTGGCGGGCAATGGGGTCGCTAACTAACTAAATTAATCTTTACTGAGCCACAAGGGCTCATAGGGCTGGAGCTTATCCCCAGTTTCTGTAGTGTGAAGCGGATTAGGGTTGTACTCCCCTTGGACGGGACACTAGTCCGTTGCAGGTTAGTCCCCAGCAGTTTGCTGGTACCCATTGATACAGCTGGGTGGACTGAAGCAATGCAGCTAAGGTGCCATGCCCAAGGACACAAGCGAATCTGCACAGCGAAGACTCGAAACCCCGACCTTACGATTGAAAGCCCGAACCTCAACCGCTGCGCCAAACTGCCGCTATCAAGGTATAAAAAAAATCTCGCCTTACCAACGATAATTATTTTTCTTACACAATATTTAAACATGTATGATTGTAACCTATATTCTACTATAAGAGTATTAATTTCCCTTTTAATGTGGCTTATTATTTCCCTTCTATGAGGATGTCATATATCATAGCAAATACATAATATTACCAAGTGAAAGACTCATGCAAATAACGAATGTTATCCAAAACCAATCATATCCCATATAATGTTGCATGAAAATCCTTTTGACAAAGTAGAAAGAAATATCGATTAGGAACCTGAAACCACACTACTCTGTAAAATTAATTCAAATCCGTCTGGCAAAAAAAAATTCAAGAAGCTCCGAGAAAATATAGCATTTAAATGGCTACATGCATCTGTCTGGTGCCTAATATTCAGGTCGATATTTATTCCTTTTAATCTGTTTATTCCTTAGCAATAGACAAGAATGGCCAGAGTAAACCCTTAGTATATATCATCTTACCTGGATGTATCTACATTTTGATATATGATCATTCAAGATTGCAATATTTAGTAAATATGTTAAAGGTATATTATTGCATTTTCCTACTGCTATGGCAAATGCAGGGAACATCTCTGTCATAATTGTATAGGAGACCCAGCATATACTGAGATCACTATGATGTGTTGATTACAAATGGAATAAACAAATTAATTATGAGAAGAGAATCGTATATTAATATAATGATTGATGCATGAATGCAAGCCCGTAGACAGGTTTTTTTAAAGGGGAGGGGAGGGGAATGTTCTAATTTTTTCACAAAAGGGCACTTTGAGTCCACATCCACCTCTGCCCTACCATGGTTAGGTTAAATTTTAAAGATATACCACCTCAGATGTCCAGCAATAGCAATAAAAATGCCAAATTTCAAATATTTGGAGTTAATATCAAAAACTTTCATGCAAATTGTACTTTTAGTAATGATTTTAAAAGGACATTACTGGAAAAGGGAGGTTCTTTCAAATCCCTCGAAACCCCCCTCGCTATGGGCTTGGAATGTAGGTGCAGACCATGGCGGCATAATAGCTTCATGGACCGAGCATTCAGAGCATGCTACCTACCAAAAAAATTAGAAATTTAAATTTTTATCTCGATGATACAGTAATTATTAGACCTACATTTCAAGGACATCCAATATAAAATATTAACAAATTGTCAGGTCTGCATCTATGGAAAATCAATGTTAGTGTCTATTGTAACAAAACTGACAGATGTCTGAACTCATGTTTAAGCTACGCACTCATAACATGACTCAGCTGACCTATTTACGAGAGTTTTAACTACAGTAGAGCATCTCGTTTCTGTGGTACGTTTATTAAGATTCTTTATTTGACATTTGTAAGACGCTGGCATGAGTGGTCAGTCACATTTATCTTATCAAAAGTGTGTGAAATGACAGATTCACAGTGCAACTATGAAAAATGATGCTTATATAGGCCTATGTGAAAGAACAATTTAAACATTTTTCAGGAAATTATTTGTATGTGAGTTTTTGTTTTTGTACACGAGAGGTGAAAAAGATATTAAATGTATTGTTACACGCAAATTGTGCCATTGTCCAATGGGTGTGTAATTGCGATTAAGACAATATTTCTTTGCTTTACAATGTCAAAGTGTATAGCAAATCTTCAAGACTTTAATAATAATTGCTTGCATGCCCTGATATTAATAATTATTATTTTAGTAGTAATAATAATAATAACAATAATAAGAAGAATAATAATAATAACAATAATAATAATAATAATAATAATAATATTTTGGTTGGGAAATAAGTATCACCCTTGGGGGCAGAAAATATTTGTAGAGCAATTATATTTGCTTTTGTTTAATTCTGTCAATGTCAAGGGTGTTTTGTTTCATGTTTTTGTTGTATAATTTTTAAATAATTGGACGAAATGGGTGTGGTCCGTGACAGTAGCAGCCCCTATAGCATGTACACATCATTACACGACAGGGACAGGGAAATGAAAAACAGCATGAGGGTAACCCCCTACTTTTCCAAAAAAATGCAATGGGACCTTCAAAGTGTATATAAGCAGGATGTGTAACCAGACCTCTAGTTTTGAGTCTTCATCTGAGAAGACATGGGTTTACTGGGCGAGTAAAATATAGTGACTTGCTTCGGCAATTCTTGTCATTACACCTACCTGCACATATATAATGGCATGAAAATGTCCACACCACAATTTAATGTCATATTTCTTTGTATTATAGCCAATAAAAATAACTTTGATCTCATATAACTATAGCCCCACTCTCTTTGCCAGGATTAGATGTAATTTTACAAGCCCAGACATTTGACAGCAATCACTCCCTGTGGGTACATTACATACTTAATGCTTTAAATGTGAAATGCATTAATTAAACATTCACAGCATTTAAACTTTTAAGACGAATCGTATGTTAATTCAGGATTGATACCGAATAATGAATGCTAAATCTATAAGGTGAAGACTTTTCATTTTGCTTTTTAATTGTATGGGCTAATTGACGGTGGCACTAGTCAGGAGTCCGAGCAGCACAGTAACCTCATTGAGGAACCCTGGATAATTACGTTGTGAAGTCAATTATTTCATCGAAAAGCAATGCTTTGCAAAAACATTTTTAATGTACCGTTAGAAAGTGCCACTTTTATGGTATGCTGGGGTGCCTATTCTTTAAATTTTTTTATGGGGATGAAATTGGTGTTTTACCCATCAGGGATCCTTTGGATTTGTTGGAGAATCTTTTGTACTACCACCAGGACTAAAGGCTGGAAACATGCAATGATAAGATATAATGCAAATGTCAGGCACAATACACGATAACTTTATTACTTGTAATGTATACCCATCATCACACAAAATCAATCAATTTTGACACTATGACATATTGGCCATAAAAAAAAAATTGTATGGTATATTAATTCAGATATTCCTAACATAATTTATTATTTATTCAAGACCCATGATTTCCATGATCTGCGCCCATGATAATTACTGTAGGTCAAGAAAACAATGCAAGTGGAAACTCTATAGGAGCTACAGTATAAGCAATAGGTGTCTCTTTCAGAAAGTCTTACTTTGGGTACTATAGTTACAACATGAATAGGCCTATAGAATTCAAAAATTATCAGTCATAATAGCACCAATTCAACCAATCAGCCAGTACAGTAACATCTCCCAATTACGTACCTCTCCATCCGAATAGGGTTCGTAAATGAAAAAAATTTGTAATTCAGAGTTTGAATTTTCAGCATAGGTCTATGCTACAAAGTACAGAGGCCTAATCCTTGCCATGGGAGAAATATTTTTTGTCACAAAATATGATTTGGATTTTACTTTTTCTACAACAAAATAATACTTTACAGAAGCCAAAATTACCTGTGCTCACTGAAGTATTCATTTGGAGTGATTTCCAAATGAAAACATGACCATAAATTCCCTAAAACGAGTGTTATTATTCTTTTCATAAAGATCATGGATCCACGTGAAAAGCGCCTCCAATGATCACAAAGTGAGATTACTGTACAGTGTGCCTGAACAAGCATGCACAGCTCAAATATAACATATCTCGGTTGAAAACGTTTGATATTTCTTGCTTTAAACTTAGTTTCTTATCACTTGATTGGTTTGAATGTTTTCTCTCTTAGCTGATGTAACAGTTTAAATTATTTCGGAAACTTTTAAATACATTTTAAAGTGTTTTTGTAGTTAAAAACGATCGTTCGTGATGACGTCATCGCCGCAAATTCAGTTCGTAAAATCAGGAGTTCGTAAATAGGAGGTTCGTAATTGGGGGATGGTACTGTACTTGCCAGTACTGCCTAATATTTCATCCAATTTTATTGACAACTGAATCAAGTGTCTTGATGTATATTTTTTTTTTTAGTTTTATGAATACATATCTTCTGCAGCAAAACCATTGTAATGAATTTCCGTTTTTTTTATGTTTTGAATAATAAAAAGTGATTTGATTTGGGTCATAATTTTCATGAAATGCAAATAAAAATTTGCTAATAATTTTGTCAATACACTAGCTCCAAGTCTTTTATTTGTGCTCGATACAGCCTGCAATATCGTAGCGTTGAATGATAATCATAATTGTTATTATACTACTACGGTTCAGCTAATATCTTTTTTGCCGCATGCAATAAAAGCAATAATGCCAACTACATTTTGAATATTCATATTTTCAAAACACTAATTAATTATGAATTATTCATACAAGTTAATCATAACTCATTAATATTATCATATTTTGGTATGGAGATACATAATTAGAAAATAGAAAAGTTATTACTGTATTTGAAAAACTCATAAATAATGCAAAAAAATCCCCATTCCTTACTTTACAGAATTTAACATAACAGGATGTTGTCCCCTGGTAAAGGCCCACAGTATGGTTTTGGCTGATTTTTTTTTTTTTTAAAGTGTGATTAAGTTCACTGTTCGGCATATCCTTGAAAATAGTGTGTAAAGCATAATGAAATAAAACAGTAGGCCTACTTATTTTTCAACTGCGGAAGTAGAAATTTGATCACCTAGATTTTGGATATTCTCTTTTCTTCTTTTCTGCTACTAAAATCATACTATACTATGTTCACTTTTATGATAGATGTTATTTTGTGTAAGAAATTATGGAAAGTGTTAAAATGATTGATATGATGAAACTGGAGTTGCTGCTGGCAACTAATATATATAAGAATATATGTAAGTGTATGTCAAATGAGAGCGCAAACTAAAATGAATTATGACTGTAACATGTTCCACCTTTGTCCACATTGAAAGGAGGTGAGTGACAAGGCAATCATCTATAGTTTATTAATTTTTCTAGACAACTGCAAAGAAATATATTACAAAAAAAAAATTAAACATCAAAAAATTAGCTTTTTACCTATTAACTGACAATTTGATTTTGATTCATAATATTTTATTTTTTATTTTATTTTATTTCAAACGTCCAATAGGAACTCTTCGTTCCCACTTTTACAGGCGAAAATTGTAATAAACATAAAAAATGTACAGTAATCAATACAATAAAATCACAAGATATAAAATGATAATTATAATTAAAATTGCTATATTTAAAATAAATATGTAAAAATTACTAAAAAGTATTTATAATTACAATTAAAATAACATTTAAATAACACTTAAAAAATTTACAAATTACACTAAAAACATACAGCACTAATGAGAAATATGATTATTAAGGTGACATTTAAACATATTTAAAGAATTAGAAAAGATATCAACTTCAGGACATTTTGTAACAAAATCATTATACAAACTAGATAATCGTGAAATAAAACCATTTTTACAGATATTAACACGACAAAACTGAACAGAAAATAAATTTATCTTTTTCTTCACTAAGAAGAAAACAGATCCAGCAACAAAAGCCACACAAACACGTTTATTAAAGCACACTGAAATAATCTTGAAACAAACAAATCAGCTTGATGATGTTTGACAAGATTATTATTGCACAGACTAGACGGTCAAGTAAAAATTCAAAAATATTGATTTACTAATATTTCAAATCCATAAACACACATACACACATAAAAAGGCTCAGTTAATTTTGAAGACAAAAAAGAGTAATTCCAACATGAGCTCTTAAATACACAAACAGAAGCTCTCTCGCTTTTTGTACAATCCCACACTATTAAGAACATTAAATTGAAGGGCAAATCAAATCCAAATCTCAAACATTAATCTTAAGTATTAGGAACAAAGCGTATATGTCTATACAATTTTAATCAAAATGGCAAAATTGTGGCTGTCAATAAAAAAGTATAGTTTGCTTAGCAAAAAAAAAAAAAAATCCACTTTATTGCCTACAAGATACCTTGGCCTACATACTGTATATTAATTCAAATTTCATACTGGTTCAATATTTCTAAGAATATAATTTAAGGCTATAAAAGAATTAATATAAAACATCAAATACCCTTTGGGTGTGTAACATGTAAACCAAAAATAAGTAATATACTTTGTTATTTAAGAATGATTTATAGTTAATTATAGAAATGGCTTAATACAATAGTTGATTTCGTGGAAAAGCGTGATGTTAACGATGGAGAATGGTATTGATTATGTCTTGTAATTTACTTTAGGTTTATGTTGCACCAATTTTTAATTAATATTAGTATCAATTTACTCCAGCCAATTGCTTGTGTCCTCCGGCAGGCCACATTATCTGTCTAGTCTCTCTCTACTGAGAATTGGGTACCAGTCTGTATGCAAATGAGCTGATATTATAATTTCGATTAACAATACGACGGATATATTTAACAGTCTAAAAAAAATATTACATTAATATCTTTGTTTTTCTTTTTACTAAGGCAATTATTCATTTGAGTGCAGCTGGAAGATGGTGTAGCGTGTAAGGTGTTGGACTGATTGTAAGATCGGGAGTTCAAAACCGATGCTCGCCGCACTGCTTGTGTCCACTTTACTTAAGTTTGCCTCCCTTCACCCAGGAGTATAAATGGGAGGGTCATGCTGTTAACCTGGTCATTGGTGATCCTGCTACAACTGTTCCAGTCAAATTAATAACAGCAACTAGATATCAGTTCATATCACACGAACGAACGAACTAGCTAAAACACGATGTACGATGGTAAAAACCACTCTCAAGCACCATAAAAACACTATATGTTATAGAGAATCATTGTAAAAGAAAAACTTATTGAAAACCTAAGGAACTGTATGCTCTTTAGTTGTAGAGTAGGAGAATAGCAGATAATGTATGTAATTGGCAAGGGTATTTGCTATTCCTCTCATGCTGCGCCATGCTGTTCATTGCTATAATATGCTGTTGTTTGCTGCTCCTCTTTCATCTGCTTAAAACCATGATACATAATTCTATATGAAATTTTAATAATTTCAGATGCAATTCTTTACATCCAATCAATTTCCTGTCATGATTATCATCGAATGATTAATTCGTCGTTCATTTTCTTTAGGCTTTGGAGCGTGTCTCTACATATTGAAGCGGTTTATGGTACAAACTAGATTGGTAAAAATAGAATACTCATTTAAGCTTACCTAAGCAGAAAAAACAAATGTAATAAAATTATATAATCACCTATGATATTAAAACAAGTTTTTTGGCAGACAGTACATCACTTTATGTTAATAAAATTAAATGAATACTTACAGCTACATTTCATTCCTTGGTGGTACAACCCATACAGAAGCGAGCCGCAGTGGTCACAGAATGCCGGACTACTGTAGGAGTGAATTTTAAATTTGTGCTGACTTCGTGGATCCTATGACAGAAATACAAAAGAAAAGGATTAAATATGTTTTTATGTATAACATTTTTGAATAACAATAAAAATTACAACATCAATGACTGGAACGATTTTAATCAGATACCAAATAAAGTAAAATAATAATTTTACGATGTTTGAACCATAAATACCTACTTACATCTTAGTCGGATTCTCTTAAAATTTCTAGGATTTGTATAAATGTGTATAGATATCATGTGTGCCAATCTATTATTCTACCAAGGTAGTTTTTCCTGTCGTTCAGCACTGACTCTTCCACATTATCAATGTGCTGTAAACTTTGGAAGTTGATTTCTCAATAAATGTTCTCTAAACTCTACTGTATGTTAAAAACCAATAAATTCGTAACTTAATATAGATTTTTCCTAAAATCAACTGATTTGGCTTGTCTTTGCCAAATATTTTTAAAGTGTTCACAAAACTTATGGAAATTATTCATCAAACATACATTTTTAAAAATTACTGATCATTTACATGTAATCTGTTAAGAAAATAAACACTAAAAATTGAACTAGATTCTAATGGACTTACAAATGCAAAAAAGAGGCAATTATAAGAGGAGGATATTCACATGTCTCTTGGAAGAGGTATACTAATTATTTCCCTCTCAATTTCTGCCTGATATGTAGCACACTAATTTATTCTTCAATAATAATAAATTGAAATCAGATCCGAGTTGTCAGCCTTGGATAGGTTTATAGGTAGCATTTTCTGGGGCTTCAAAATTAATTCTTTGTTTTTGACGGACTTTAAATTACCTTATAATATCTTGTACAGATAATTATAGCATTAAGTAGTTATCAGTCTGTAGAATTTCCTTCATTGGATATAATAATTCATATTTTACTTTGTTAGTATGAATGGGATAAATTAGCTGTCTTTTCAAATTCCATTCTTCTGATTTGCTTTCTTCTGTTTTCCATTCTAAGTTTAATTTTAATATCTACAATGGGACATGGCCTTGTAGAATAGCACCCTCTGGGAGAGACATGCTTCTGCATTAAAATAAAGTTTTAATTAATGTTAATTAAAGTAATTCATTTCTTTACTTTATTCTTTTATATAATTTTTTAAAACTATTTTGGAAATCAATATATTTAATATTATATATATTTTATTTTAGATGAAAGAAAAAGAGAGCATTAAGTTCAATCTCAAAACATTCATATTAAACGCTTTGTAAATATAATGTAAACATTAAGAATTAATAACTCAGCAATTATGTCAGGAGAAAATGTAATATGAAATGAATCAACAAGAAAATTCTCTCTTTAATAAAAAAAAAAAAACAATTGGTCAAAAGAATTTTTAGCCATAAATGTACATATTTTATAGGATAAAATAATTTTGAATATTTGTTTTTTACAAAAATTCTAACCATAATTTATATCAATATTTTCAAATACAAAAACTGTACTAAATGTCTTATTTGGAATGCTCTGGCTTTAAATAATTACTGTAATTTACAGCCCATTTAAGTTTACTTTAAAACATTATCCATTACTGGTACAAAAAATATTCATGATTTGTTACTACAAATATTTTAAATAAATCTGTAAAAACTATTTTGATATTTTAAATCCTAACCAACTTTTCAAATCATAAATCATTAACTATTAAAGCAGACTCTTGTACAATATCATCAGCCAATCCTATGCTAAACCTATCTACATATCAACTCAGATTTCCTACAATAGGCGTGATGCTCGAAAGGAGTTTTATTGATTAATTATCTAGCTCCTGAAGATCTAGAAAAATCCACTAAAACATAAAATTCTAAAATAAGCCAACAGAATTGATCCATTTACATTGAATTTGAATACTTGATTAGTCTAACTGTTTATTCATGTGTGAAATGTGACACTCCACACAGCCAATTTTATGCCAAAGGTTACCACTTGACTTTTTGCCAAACTATCATTTTCGTGAAGAGATATATCTTTGCATGGTAGAGATTTGCAAACAAAACTACAACATATTTTCAATGTGATTAATGAACATTTTAGCAAATTTCTATAAAACAATAAATGACAATAACCAAAAAAAAAATTGGAATTATAGACTTAATATTGTACAAAGTATGCAGGCTCACTTTAAATGTATCACATAGTATTCATGGCTTCCGGATTTCCATTACCTCATTTAAGATGGAATCTGAAAGCTGTCTAACAGTAACATCTGTACTAATACTTTAAAAGAATTATATGAAAATTCACATTTTCTATAACATTGTAATTTAAAATCAAATTCCAGTAAAAACCTAAGTAAATTCACAATCTTGAGCTATAATTCCTTTAGTATTTTAGTGGATTTATTACTGAGTAAGTTCAAAAGGTGAACATCAACATTACAGATTCTTTTTTGGAAACTTAGAGAATATGCCAAATTGGTTTTGTAATAACATTGATCACTTTGATGGTTTAAAGAGAAAAATTGTGAGTATATCTATGCATACCCTCTAAGGTATTAATGACACTTAACAGAAATGGTTGACTTCAGCATTCTGTCATATTTGATGGCATCTTGTTTAAGACATTTGATACTTTACATTGAATATCGATTAGGTTGCAGGCGCAATGATTATAGAATGAGGAGGATCATGGTACATGCACAACCGATAGCTACATTTCCTAGGGATTCGTTTATTGTATTTTAAGTTAGATGCAGCATTCCTTAGATGATGAATAAGTTTCATTTACTAGTTTGTCAAGTGCAAACTTATATCCGTCAGCTATAAGTTATTATCTTCGTTTGCATCACTATCACCCTTATGCTTATTCTCATTCCTATCCCAATCATCATCATCATTACCACCATTAAAATAAATTTACAATTATGAAAGATGTAAATCTCCCTATGGTTGTATTTTCATTCACCTATGATGAATTCTAGAACTTGCTATTTGTTCATAAAGGTGAGATTTGCACTACTTAATATTATTATTACATCCTATACAATATTTTACAGATATGATTAGAAAGTTGTCTGTAAAAACTGAGTGTTTTGTTTTTACTCAATATTTATAGTTACCTCCGTCAAGGAGGCTATATATTCACCGCTGTCTGTCTGTCTGTTAGCAAGATTACGCTAAACCAAATGAATGGATCATCATAAAATTTAGTGAAATGGTAGGCCTACATAATAATCAAACAAACCATTCAATTTTTTCGGAAGAATGGTCAAAGGAGGTCAGAGTCATGAAAATTCAATTTTTTACCCTCATCTAGTTATGCATTGTATTGTACATCTGGACAACATTAACAATAACACATAACACATGTTTTCTGATAAATGTCAAGTTAAACAAACAGTATTTGATTAAATTTTTACAACTGTTGAAACAGATTGTAAAATATTGACTTCTTCAACACAGTTTAAACATAAAAACAAGTTTTAATTATAAAATTATTTGGTACAAACAGATGAAATTATTCAACACTATAATAAACAACAGTGGGCTTGGGAAACAATCTTGGTTTATGGAAAATAATAATCTCCCAAATACATGTTCTTTCCTACGCCCATGTGAAACACTACAGTCACAATACAGGTGTACGTTAGTACACCTACTTTTTATATACAGTAGGCCTAATATTAAGCATACATATAGTCAACATGAATCCTTTAATACTAATCATTTAATATTTGAGGCATGCCATACCAGAACTAGCATGAGTGACAAACAAATGAAAATGGACTGTTTAAAATATTCATTCCACATTATAAGCTTTAAAATATGGGTAATTTATTGGAATCGACTTACTAATACATTGCCAAAACCATGAGTAAAATTTATGACTTCTCTGTATTAATGTATACAATATTGCCACAATACTCAGTTTAACCAAAGAGTATAAAAAGAACAGGAGAGCAAAGTCCCGTTCATAAAAACGTCACGCTGTGTAGGAGGCCTACTGACGGTTATATATACTTTTTATTACCCAGTGCAGCGATGCGCGGCGCCTGCGCAGCGTGGTAGAAATACGCACGCTATAAACTCAGTAAGCAGAAAACAAAAGTACTGTATCTTGTGGAGAACAGATAAACAGACAAACCGACCGTGCGCGGTGGAGTACTGGGTAATAAAAAACATACAAGCGTTAGTTGGCGTCCTACAATAGCTGCGTAGAGCGTATCATTTTTTATGCTCCAAATGAGCATAGTTGGTTCTCTTGTTCTATTTATACTCTTTGGTTTAACATGGCAACATTACGCTGCTTATATTTTTCTAAAAATATGAAAATGTCTATAGCTTTTTTTTGGAAATCGAAGAGTTAATTTGTATATCAGCTATGAGGCCTGCTAATGGCTCCCCTATGCTTTTTGAATAGTGTAGGTCTACTCAGATCATTTTTCATGTACAAAAGGCTTAACATCTCATCTGGAGGACGAGGCAGTTACAGCAAAATATAATAATACCGAAGACTAAGAGCAGAAACAAAAACAGCATTGGCAGGTTTCAAACCTGGTTACTCTTGCACCTGTGGGATACATCTTGTACCAGTATTTGTTAAGTAGCGTTAGTAATAGATACCTTCGCAGTTGTTGGAAACAATTCTTTGATTTACATAGTGTTCAGTATAATGATTTATTTTATATTTCAGCATTCCTTATTGGCTTTATTGACCTAATATATTAATAACATAAATTAATATTTGAGTAGTAGTAGTAGTAGTAAGCAGTAAAACATTATTTTTTTACAAAGCACAAATCAACAAATACAATGCTGTTTTTTATTATGGCCGTGAGATACCTTATTTACAATCAAAATAAATTACACATTACGGTACATTATAAGAAACCAAAGGTTAAACAATGAAATTAAATAACAGACATACAAAACATAATTATTATACAGTACGGAAATGTCAACAATTTAGTCAAATAAAAATAATCTATACTAAACAGAAGACTGTACATCAGGGCTTAATTTATTCCATTTGATAGCACCACGATATGAAATACTTCTTTTTTGTAATTAGTTTTTGGCTTGGGAACATATACATTTGTCTTACTTTTACGTAAGTCATAGCTGTAATCATTGCAAGAGAAGAAGTATGTTAAGTAAGGTGGTGCCATATTATTTAAAATTTTAAACCAGAATATTACAACCATTAATATGTTTACATGAAAATGAAGCATGTTTAGGTTTATATAATATAAGCATACAGTAGTTCCCCCCCAAAAAAAAAAAAAAATACATTTATAAAAAAGTTTGTAACATGTTTGAACCACCTCATCAGAGTAGACTTCAAGAAAAAAAAAAAACTCACAGATAACCAACTCAGAAGACAAACAATTTATGTATATATAAAATCTGTATCTGTACTATTACGATTTAATGAGATAAATGTGGTTAAAATGAAAATGCAATACATTTACCAGGACCACGACCAGGGGAGGGGATGTGGAGTTTAACCAGTTTACTACTGTAGTAGTATTTTATCATCATTTGTTTTAATTAAAGAAACACTTCTGAGTGGCCTACTGTATATGAAAGTCCCTTCCCATGAATCTGGTTACAGGCATGTTTATTGCTTATTTGTCTACAGTTTCTTCTACGGTACATATCTTCCAAATAATGTGGTATGTTCATAATAATGATCAGCTATAATCGTTGGCCAATATTGATGCTTAATACCTGTAAATTGCTTATAATAACCAATGCTGTCTAATATTATCCTTTTGTATTGCCTTGCACAGGATGAATAATGATCTTATTACTAAAGTACCACCAGTTTAATATACGTTTGAACTTTAAGATGGTGTGAAGCTAGGGCTGTCCTGGTGTCACTCTGCTCTCGTTAAAGAGTAATATCCCCTGGCCTCTTTGATAAATTTAATACTATGTTGAATTACACACCATCTTTACCGAGTATACACTTACTTTGCAACGTACTGTAGCTCAATGTTATCTAAACTCAAATTGACTGAACTTTTCAATAGGATTTCGCCAAATCTCTTGTATTGAAAAGGGCAGAGGCTGATGTAAATTGCAGTCATATATTTATCTGCATAATCTGTTTGGAATATAGTAGAATAATTCTAATCTTGTTTTTAACAGAATTAACTGTTTCTTCAACATTACTAACTATACTAGATTTGCTAGCATTTGTAAATGATACTTGACTTAAAACGAATTGCTTTCATTGGTTAAGATAAAATTTCCTAACGGAGATACCTCAAATATGATTGGTTCAAAGTTTTTCTTCTGATGACTCTCATAATTCTTTTAAATGCACAACTTTAATTTAAACCCATTCTATTCTATAACTGGAAATTTGTAATGTTTGAAGTAGATCTGGTAGTAGAGAGTAAATGAAAAAAAGAAGACATGTAGGGAATATGCAGTTCTAGCAGCTTCAATATGACTTTTTCCATTGTTTGCCCAACTACAGGTTTCGCGATATCTAGCATTCTTGTCCCCTCCACTTTTTTTTTGGTCTGCCTCTTTTTCTCTTCCCTAGATAAGTCCATTGTGTGACTAAAGTACTCCATTTAGTATCAACTCTTTTTAGATAGTTGTGATAAATTCATCATGTGTCTGCATTTTTTTTTTATCCGTGAAGTGTTTTCTGTCTTTAACTGTAATATCTAGCAATCTAGCAAATTGTTTAATGAAGAGAACCTGAGGATGGATTAAATTTTGGAAAAATCAATAAGCTATAAACATAACCAACAATATATTCAGCCAGAATTGACACATAAATATTTTCATATACAGTTGTATGTGCAGAAATGCATCATTATGTGTAGGTATGCTCTCAACACCTGTAAAGCTCATCACGACATGGCAAATGTTATCATTAATGTTGCCATTCATTATGCTCTTGGCATGCAGTTTGAATCTGGTCAATACATTTGGTTCAAAAATGGCTAACAGAATCATTTCATAAAAGAGATCATTCTCATTAAAACTTTGGCCAAAGTATAAGAATGATTTGTTCTGTTTCTATATTGCTTTAAAGCCTCGGGTGCAATTGTAGAAGTAGTTAGTGCATCGATTGTGGCTTGAATTCCATAACCTTGGGGTCGGGGTTCGAAACTCTCCCTGTGCAAGTCGCTTGTGTCCTTGGGCTAGTCACTTTATCTACGTTTATCTCTCTCTACCCAAGAGTATAAATGGGTACCTGGTAGGATGTTGTGGCATTCAATGTTCTAGTTTCGTGTGCTAAAGAAGTAGCGAATGACTAGGGATACTCCTCAGGGAGCAGAGATAGTTGCACTTTGTGCTTGTTTTCTATTGTACGTTATCCAGTGACCAGGGGTAATAACGCTTTGATCATTCAATTTGGAATTGGTGCCTTATAAATGTTTGAGTATTATTAATTGGTGGTATAGTGATGTGGAGATTTGTTAGTAATTAAGGTTGAGGGACAAGTTTCAGGAAGAACATAGATCATAACAATTTAAAGTATGCTTTATAATTCAGTGACATAATTTATGAAAGATACAAGATGATTTTATTGTCTAAATAAACAGAAATTCTTTTCCACTAACAATAGATAAAATAAACAAGTAACATACAAAAATTGTTAAATACCATTTGATGGAGAACCACTAATATTTGTAGCATGTAGGTATACTTATGTTATCATTAGATCATTTCAAGGCATGTTATAGAAGAACTAAATCAACTATTAAATTACAACATAGTGACAGAAACGTGGTTTGTGAGAACTGAAAATATGAGCTCTTAAAATACTTTACAGCATTCATGAATTATGCATTCTTCGATTTTTGAGTATTTAGAATTCGGTTAATCTCATCTTAACATTTATCATCTATGGCTTTCTTGAACTTACCGCTGTTTTATTATATCTAAATCGGACATCAACAGTCCTCTTTAGCAACAATTACAAAAACATGTAAATGCGTCAATACTTGGCGGCGATTAGTATTTTTTTACATTCACTATGTTGAACTTTGTAAATTGTCGGTTTTGCTATATCTCAATTCAAGGATGATACGTCTACAGGAAAAACATGAAAAGAATGATACAGAGCAGGAGATGAAAGCAGATTATTGGTAAAAGAATGTTTCTTGCCCTAACTTTCAATTAAAAGCTTATCTCCCCTGAAAATCAGCCATGCTAAGTGGGACATCCTGGTCAAATATTTTTTTTAAAAAGAATACTTTTTTCAGGTGCTTATTAAGCATTCATTCATTGCAAACACAACAATCAGAAAGTTTATCTTTAATATGACAATGAATTTTTAAAAAGCAACAAAAATCAATAAAAATAGAATATTTTTTCTATCTCTCCATTAATATCCTCTACGACTTAAAAGGTAATAAATAATATGTTGACAGCATTATCAGAAATTCTAAATTTAGATTTTAGGCCTATAATGATAATATTAATCTTTCCCATATTTGGTAGGTGGTATTGCTGTTAATTCACTAAGTGCCACTCATCAAAAGGCTATGTAGAAAAACACTATTATAGTCACAGATGAAATCTGTACTTGTAAACATTTAACTTTAAAAAACAGGAAGGATGGAATTAAGACAATTGCAGCCATTGATGAGAATACTTGTCTTATTAGTTGTTGCAGATAGGCTATGATGAGTATCTTGCAGGTGTACACTATTCTTTTTTTATTGTACATAATATGACACTAGTGGCATTTCCAATTCCAGAAGTGCATAAAACACACTACATTGGTATGTAAAAATCCAAACATTTCAAGTGTTTGCTGTATTTTATTTACACGTAACTGGAGAATATATTTAATTGGCAAGCTACTTATTTTCAGTTGCTTTCTATTGCAAGACGTCTGCCTGAAAGAGCGCGAATCACAGTTGCTCACAGTTTCTGTTAATCGAGCTGTGTTGAGTTTACAAGCATTAGGAACATACAATAAAATTGCATTAGTAATTAGCACATTGATGCTGAAAACCTACCAGATACCATTTATTATTATTTATTATTTCATTTTATTGTTGTTATTTTATTGTTATTTGTATTTTCTTGGTTGGCATTATACAATAACATTGCATTAGTAATTACCACATTGATGCTTGAACCTACCAAATACCATTATTATTATTTTTTATTTTATTTTATTGTTATTTGCATTTTCTCGGTTGACATATTATTTCTAAGTAAAACGCATAAATTATTATACCAACTTACACTACTGTGTGGAGAAAGACCACCAAAGTCAAAGTGCCTTAGCTAAGGACACACTTGAAATTCATAGAAAACTATCAATGATGAGCTCCCAGATTGCACTCAGATTAAAAGTTTGATCCAATGGTGGGAGTAATACAGTGTAAGAGCAAATTTCGGCAAGATGTTTGATGACACATTGTTTATTTTCTTTGAAAGAACTCATACAGAAATGTGCTCTCTTTAACAAGAAATGACTTTAAATTCACTAGTTTCCTAAGTAGACAAGCTTCATATCAACAGCCTGAATCCTGCAAAATGACTATTAATTTGTATATTTTGAGTTTTTTTATTACAGTTTGCCACAATTTCACAAGCATCTACTACAGTACATTGTTAAATGTGTATGGTAAAGCTGAATACGATGAAAACATGCTTGTCTTGCTTTAATGTTTGCTCTAATAAAAAACAGCAAGAAACATAAATAAGACATATGGTAAATAGATTGAAAGGAACAAATATGAAGAAACAAATGACTCGTTAGTGAATACTTTGTCAAGTTATGACTTGCATGTATTTTAAGAATTCAAAACAGGTCACGTCTTGTACTAAATATATTTTGCCCTTACGGGTAATAAAACATCAACCTTATTCATAATGTAAATACATAAAATATAATATTGCAAAAATAAAAGTTTCAGTATTGAATGATAATCATGGTGTTGTATAACCTTTACTGAACCTTAAACATAGATACTGGTACATGTCATACTTTTTTGTTTTTCAGTTTTCTTATTATTTCATTCTCATTTAAGAGTAAGATCATATGTCAGCCTCTATTACCTGAATTATATAGTTAAAGGAGTAGGTAACGGGAATCGCCAATAAAAATCATTATGATGCTCTAATTAGCTGGTTCATCATTTGCTTTGGATATACGATCAAAATGTATGTACACAATTTTTTAGATCACAATTGTTTTCAAGCAAAATTATGTAACTTAAAATTTTCACTTTTTGAGAAACAGAGTAAAGTTTTGCAAACTTTGCTAAACCAAACTCCATTAGCTTAACCTATCTTCTTGTAAGATATTATTGTACCATGTAATTGTACAAGTATCATGCTCAAAGATAAATATTGAGACCTGTCTTACTTGTTTCAAATATATCAGAAAATAGGGAATATTAAAGGAGTTTCAGAGTACATTGTAAAAATAAGAATTTGATGTGTTGCCACCTAAAGCAAAACATGTTACGCTGCAAAGTTGACTGCAAATGGACTTTTGAAAAAAACTTCATGTATACACTGGATGAAGCATCATAATTGTTAGAAACCGGAATACTGTATGTTGTTTTCAACAGCTCTTTAAAACCATGCAAAATTATGACAACACCAGTCAAATTAATCTTTGCTATCCGTGAGTTATACAGTATTGCTCTTTCCTATGGTAAGCAATAAAAATCTAATTAGCAGTTAAGTATTAATAAATAAACCATATAAGATCTACTCAGTTGTCCCCTACACAGAAATATGGGGAGAGCAGAGAATTGGTTAAATTCAGCCATCTAATTAGTGATAATATTGAATATGAATGCACTGTGCTGATAAAACTCCACAACTATTTCTGGACAAAAAAGGCTATGATTGAGATCACCAAAGCATCTCACTTTAGTTTTTGCAGTACATTTGGATATAAACAATGCTGCCCTCTGTGATCATTCAGTCTCCTGAATATTGGCACAGGGATTCAAGACCCCTTCCAGCAAGCAAGCAAACAAATATACTCTGCAAACCTTTCAGTACAAAGTACCAAAGAACCACATATTTTCACTACTGTATTGATATTGTCTAACGTCAGTTGCACATGGGTAATCATGCAAACAGCAAAATACAAAAAGATAAGAATGCAACCAGTCTCCTTGAATTGGCTTCTCCAAACTTTGAACCACTTACAAATCAAATTATTCAGTAAGAACATGTCAAAACACTATGTCAGCAGTATTACTTATACAATACTAGCTTCATGTTAAATGGTATGGCAGGGAGCAACTGTGACATTTATACATGTTCATAAACACATTTCATCAACATGATGACCTGGTACAAAACTGGAACACAAGTCTCAATGGACTACAAAAGATATTTATACTGAATACAACTACATTACATTAAGTCTATAATGAGACGGCATTGATGTGTGCATAAAGCTGCTACAAGTAAATCAATCATCTTGAGTAAAAATTATTTTTTCAAGAAATATGATATAATGAAAATTAAATGGCTGCAAATTAAATTTAATTATACACACAAAACCATTAGATGTTGTGTAGAAGACAGAGCAGCTGAATCTAATTATGGAGTGGTGATATATTTCTGTCAGATGTTATAACTCTGCATTTTGTAAATGTCATGTGATCTAAATCATAAATTTATAATTAACAAAAGAATAATTGTTACATTCAATGATAAATATTTTTAGGTCTGAATGTTTGATATACATGTTTTTGTTGTGAAACACTTTATCTCATCTTGCAGATAATCCTAGCTTTGGAAAAACCTGAACCTGGACCCTAGGATTAGAAGGCAAGCACCCTAACCACTAAGATACATATCTTTACTAGTTACAAGGTTGTAGCTGTAGAAAACTAAGGATGGACGATAGACATTTGATGGGTGGTGGATAAATAACATTTGTTAACTCTAAATAATAAGAGTGGATTTTAAGGATGGAAAAGTGGGTTAATAAGCATGGGTGAAAGGCTATGAAATTAGCTTTACACTGGGTTGAAAACTTTAAGGCCAGGTGACCCCACCCACCACTAACTACATCCCTGTAGTCATGAACAAAACTCCAGGAATTTGAGAACAGAGACCTATTGAAAGTTAAAGTGGACAGAAGAACACAGAGAGGTGGCGACCTTGGGTCCGTCCTAAATTTTGGAAAACAAAATAGCATTTAAAGTTGGAGAGTGCCATTTTCAACCATCTGAAGGTGCCATAGACAAAAATGTTGTGCCTCATCCATCCATGGTGAGGCTGAGGTAGTCTGCACCTTAAATCTGTAAAATTCCCTCCCCAGTCTGCCTATATTTTGAATTCCTAGATCCACCATTGAAACATATTAGATTCTGCTGATACTGATGACAATGAATAATCGCATAATGGAGACTTGCATATATACATATTCCACCCGGGATTTAAAATAATCATTAATATTCATGGAAACGTAATTCAAAAGCAGTAGCAGAGTACAATAATTTAAGTTTGAATGCAAGCAATCATATTCAGAACTTACTTCTGTCACATGCCCAATAGCATATGTTTACAAAATAATTATGATCTAAATGCATTACATTTTTTCACTCTTTTGGATTAATCGTTCCACCCCGCTAGTTGCTGTTGTTTGGTCCAGGTTAGGAGACACCTGATCCCAGAAAAGTCTTAACCGATATAACTGCAGTGGTTAAGTGCCAGCTAGGTGTTTTTGGTTTTTTCTTCCTTATATCTATTCATTTTTTCTAGCCTTTTGTTGAGTGCATAGAGACCATGTTTATTTGCACTACATAAATCCATCTATTATTATTAACAATGATACAAAACAATTTTGCATTTTATTTCGAATTTCATTTATGTTAAGCTAATAAGAATCATTTCTCACCAGTAACTTTCAATCCGCATTCTCAGACCTTCTTCAGCTGAATAACATTGGCAAGTAGCCAATGTCTACGTCACCGATGATATAATGGTAACGGGTGAACTCTGCGGTGTTGTGCAGCAGAACGTCCATCCGGGCACCCTCCTCTTGGACCTGAGGGTTGGTGTAGTAGCAACACAACACCGCAGAGCACACCTGTCACCATTACATCATCGGTGACGTAGACATTGACTACTTGCCAATGTCATTTAGCTAAAGAAGGTCCAAAAATGCTGGTTGAAAGCTACTGGTGAGAAACAATTCTTATTAGCTTAACATAAATGAAATTCGAAATAATACTACACTTGTAGCTAAATTAAGTTATTTGATAACTTTGAATTTGTTTTTCAAGTAAACAGGCTTCAACATAGACAATATACATTAACTTTACTAGCATCGTCGTTGTTCACATCATCAAATATACCTGAATCTGAATGTGTACTATGCCTGCTTTAAACGTGTTGAGCTGATGTCAACTCCAGTACAGCTGATATTTTAATCCATATAAAATGACAGTCAACAACATTAATGACTTAACATTCACGATACATAATTTATCACAAAACTAAGGTTTGGGTGGAAAAAATGTATATATAAAAATCTTATTTATGGGAGTCAGCAAAATTGTCACTTAAGTAAATTGTCATAGTACTTCAAATTAGGAAGGGAATAGGAGAATGGATGTAGATGACAAATACAGGTGGATAGGTTTTATAGAATATATTTTTAGTACTACAGGGATATGTTTCTTATCATTATAGAATTCTTGACAGAATAATCAATGTTTAATATATATTACATACAATGATGCATTATAAATCTATTATTGAATAAAACATCTGTCTACATAACAATTACAAAACTGTAAAAGTGAGTTTAAAGTATGACAAAAGTTGGTACCAAATGAATGACTTAACCATTTTCTTCATAAATACTTAATGTACATCAAGTATTGGCAAAAGGAATCTAATACTTGCTACTATTATTCATGTATTATTTGATATTTCTCCTTGACTTTTATATATTATTAACTTTCTATATGTAATTAATTTTTGCCAAATTCTGTTTTTGCTGTAATATTTTTATGTAAATATTGTGCTTCATCTTTTGCTGTGATTGCGATGCTGTTTTGAATAAATCTTGAATAAACATCATTATCATACATTGTATACCACAATTTAAAATTATCTGTAGCATTATCATTTAAGCTATTAACAGAGGGTTTGGTTTTATAAATAGTAAATTTTCTGCCTGTTAATATATTGTAGACCCCCATCCCTGTCCATGATATAGCTACAGTGAGATTTAAATTTGGGTACATTACTCGGCTCCATAAATAACTCTCATAAGTGGGTTAAAAGAACATTGTTTTATTCCTGTGTGTGTTAAATGACATAGAATAACAAATGAACACATATACATGAGGACTAAAAGAGAATAAATTAAGCAAAACAATAAACAGGAGGAGACTCAACTGGCTGAGCCATTTACTCAGCTACCAGAAAATGTACCAGCAAAAATCGCACTAAATGAACACCTAAGAAAAGGAAAAGGTAACAGAGGACGACCAAAACCCACATGGCTGAAACAAATAAATATTGATCTGAAACCAATAGATAAAACTTTAAACACACTCACGCAAGATAATTATAATAGGGCAAACTGGCGACGCACCATTGTAAGGCTCATGGCTTGAATAAGCCTTATCGGCCCAGAGAGAGAATGTCTTAAATGTCGGCCGGTGCAATCCTGTGGCTCTTGCAGGTCCCCACTGATCCAACCAAAATTTTAAATCTCCCCAAAAAAAGAATGAAACATTTTATTTATTTTAATTGACCTTGAATTGTTGATACTTATAACAATACAATAAGCTGTAGATCTGTTCTTACATATACTGCATGAGTAATGAAGCTAGCAACACCGCCTAAGAATAGGATTAATAAAGGTGATCTATCTTACAGAGCCTGCCTGTATCAACCTCATTCTCACTAATGGTTGAATGTAATTTACTAGATGTTATTACTGCAGGTGAAATTGTCTTCCTCAAGAGGCAGATGCAAATGCAGTTGATTTATTGTCTACACTCCCTCGGGTAGAATCATGCATCTTTTTTTTTTGTCAGATTTAGCATAGGGATGCATAAGTACCCTTAACAATTCTAGAATTATTCTCTGTTTATTCTAAAAGCACTGGTGAGTTAAAAATACCTTTTCCAGGTCATGGTTTCTAGAAGTTATAAATTTGCATGTTAGAATATATTCTGGAGGTAGGGGATGGGGGTAAGCGACATTATTCTGTTTAAATTTGCCTAAGATCCAGGTGCCAAGTAGAAGAAGCCATTTTCGGAAGACTGGTTCAATAAGCTTTTATTTAAATAAGCATGGTGATGCCTTTAAAGTAGCAAAAACATGCAAATATCGTATATGTGGGAAGTAAGTTACAGTCAAGGTTATTTTGCTTGCTTGCGGAAGTTTGGGGATGCTGTCTAGGAGACTCCTGAGCACAGGGAAAGAACACCTGTCGTGCAATTACAGTAGAATCTAAGTAACTTGGGAGTCTGCTGTAAGATTTTTGTCTACTGTTGTTGGAATACTTTACAACACCATAAGACAGAAAAGACATATTTTTTATCTTTGGTGTCCTAAAAAAAATTAAAACCTGCACTGAAATCCAGCGCCTACCCCCCCCCCCCACTTCGTTCTATCCACCCACACACAAGTACAGATATATATCAAACAATGATCATGACAAAATGAAAAATGAGTCACTCTAATGGAAAACAATCATTCATGTGACATTTAAACAAATTCAAACCATCTGAAAACAAATCAACTTCTGAACATTTGACAAGAAGATTATTGTACAGACGAGACATGATACATTACTTACAAACATTCACTCAACAGAATGCCATAGAAAACACATCAACTTGACAAATACAACTTAATAAATAAGTGAAATAACATTACAATAAAAGATATTAAGACATATAATCACAATGTCACAGTACAATTGCTTTAAGATGGTCCACTACATACAATATTTTTAGTATATTTTGCGAATTGGAAACTGTCGACTTCAAATTAATTTCTATTTTTTTCATGCCGGATATTAAATTATATTAGTACCAGTATGTCTTATAATGTAAATTTAATAAGCTGAAGTTAAGTATTGCCAACAGACTTTAAATGGACTAAATCACCCCAATAGACCCTCTTTAACCACAATTTACTGAATAAAAATAATGTGCTTCTTTAAAAATAATTAATTGGCCAAAATAATCCAACGAAATTAAGGGTGGAGCACTGCACTTGGGAAAATTGGGCATATGCTCAGGGTGGGAGCATCTGTCTAATTTAAAGAACTAGGGTATTATATAGTAGATGTTTAATATGGTTTTCATCTAAATCTCTTCTTTTGTCATTGATCAACAATATAATCTTCTGATTAAGTTCAGGGCCGGTGGAACGTTTTTCAAAGTGGGGGTTCTTTTCTTGTATTTCTTTCCAATCTGCACAGACATTATATATTTTCTGCCAAAAAGTTGCAGGTCTGGGCCTTGGGCCCTCCTCCCAGTAAAGGCGAAAATTAAAGTTACTGTGTGAATGAAAGCTGGAGCCAATAAATTTTGTAGTTAGTCTTAAAAGTGCTGTTGTCATTTCTTGTACTGTTCTATAGCAGAATAATGCGGCTATAACTTTTATCAAGAACTATAAATATGCTATGTTGCTTGTTGATACATCAATAACAATTAAAAATAAATCTAAAATAATTAACTATCTAAAAAAAGGCATACTAAAAAACGTAAATGAACCTGTCTAAAATAAAGTTTCAATTTTCATCCTATTTTGGTTAAAAACATAACTTTTTATGTCATGACTATAAGCAATTTCTCTTCCTGTGCCTCATAATAAGCTGTAGTTTAAAGAGCATCATCCCTTAAATGGTAAATAAAAAAAAAACAAGGATAAGATCACTGTAATGGAAAGCTTTACTGAATTGCCATGATGAATGTATAAGCCTTGAAGCATAATTTAAAGCTATGACCAGGTGTTTTTTAGTCATAGGCAGATACTTTTCACCAGGTGTCATATTTTGTTACAGGTGGATGCATTCTACAACAGGTAGCTAATACTCGGTTTTCATTATTTTCCAGATTTTAGCTTGTTCACATGAGTGTGGGAGGTCACCCCTGATTACCAGGAGATTTCCACAAAAAATTGTGAGACTTGAAACATTTGCCATGTTTTATTTTAAAAAAATTTCAGCTGCTTTTTCCCCAGAGATAGATTATTCTCAGTATTTATAGCATTTAGGCAAGACTATTAAATCGTTTGTGACAAAAAACTGTTGTATGCCCATATATAGTCATGATATGCATATAATATGATCATGATGTGATGTCATCATGACCATATTTAGGCATGTCACATGTTTTTGTCAAATAAATCTTTCCTTTTGTGGACGGAGCCTATAAGTCTAGAATCCCAAATAGAAGGATAGTAGGGAATTTTCAATTTGCTTGACGATGCGATGCTAGAATGGAATCATTCATGTATGACCATCCTACCAGGCATCCTATGTACTCTGCATATGCAGATTTGGCCAAATTGCATCCTAGAGTCCACGCGACAAGGAAAACGTAACGTTGTGGCATGTGCAGATGACTTTTATTGACGCCATTACGTTCTATGTCCTACCATCTTAGTGCGATCCAAAGCTCCCTATTTCGTAATATATGACAGTCCATTATAGAGTACCGCATTCGTGTCGTCACAACACCAGGTGGCGCCCTCTGTACGTTGGTTACCATTCATTACGCCTGAATGACTTCATAATCCTAATGGTTTAGAATAGGTTTTCTGGAATAGGCATTTTAAAACCTAATAATTTACCATGAAAATGTACTAAAAACACAAAAAATCGCATTATATTAGCTATCGAACACACATTTAATCATCAATTAACATTACAAAAAAAATTAAGATACAACTTCTTATGATTAGGTTAGAAATTGGGGTCAATGGTTTGTCAGTGGAGAAAATGGCATCGGTCAAACGTATTTTGTGTCACCGATAGCAACGGAGTAGTATTACATGGTAGCGTGACTAACACAGTACTCTATGCATGCCTTCATACAAACCTATATATTATGCTTTCAGGTACATTCACTGTGATTGTGTATTTCCATTTATAATGTGTTACAGTAATTCAAATTGTATTGTATTTTAATATTTTAATAATGCTATATTGTGAAAAAATGCCTCACTACGAGTGCAATTTTTGAATAAATGAATTAATAAATATATTTATAAATACTACGTATATCATTAGCACAGCTACGCATGATCTCAAGTGGGTGTTTTTATTTCCGCTTGAAAGAGTACAAATTGATAAACGTTTGCACCACATTAAAACTTAAAAATATCTACAAGAGCCTGACAAAAAACAAAAACAAATAAATCATGTTTGTGCTGTAGTTAAGTACAGAACATGACCTAGCATGTGCAACCGACGGATTTAACCTCACCAAGCTGACATTATGCGTGCTCGGCACGAACTAGAGCACGTCTGAGATAGTCACTACTCTAGTCCGTTAGAAATCTGACATGCATTCAAAAATAATTCTGTGTGATCCACAGTAGTGCAATAAAATGAATGAGTCTATTCATTCAAATAATAGCATTCTCGCACATTGAAATATTTAATGCAAATTTTAATGCAAATTAATTAACTGCCATTCAGGAAGAAAAAGGATCGGCTGGGGTGTTTACCGACATATATCTGCTGCAAATATCTAATTAAACTAGGGCAGATACAATCTATTAATAATATTTGTTTCCCTTGAGTAGATTTTTTTTAACTCAGTCTAAAGACAAATCATAATAAAGAATTGCAACCTAACAACCAGGTCATAGACTTACTGTACCTGTTTTTTTTTAATTTCAGTAATTAAAATTTAAATCATCAATAACAGTTATACAGGCTTGGCATTTTGAAAATGAATTAAGTTGTGCCTATGTTGCTAAGAAATTTAATTTGTTTTTTGATTACTGTGTATTAATTAAAACAGGAAACTGTAATCTATAAAAACCAGAGGATCCACTAATTAGTCTTAAATAAAACAGAAAGACAGTAACTCTGAAAATAGACAGAGACATTTTGAGATTCAACGTTTCGATCTATTCGATAATTTTCAAGAATACTGAACATTTTTCATTGAAAATGATGTAATCTATAGACACCAATATACACAGTAATGTAATACTAATTACAAATAATAAGATGCTTTATGAAATAAATAGTGATGTTAATGCAATTTTTTCTATAATAAATTTTTTTATATATCGCAGGTGGGCAAAGTGCGGCCCAACAGCAGTTATTTTGCAGCCCACGAAAATGAATTAAAAACCCTGTGCATGCGGCCTGCCAAGCAACACTGGCTAGAAAACACCTAGTTTTTTTAAGGCCTGACACTGATAATATGTAAAAAGCAACATTAAAACTGAGAAAAGTGATCTACCAGCAGTGCTTGGAGGTTTTTGGAAGCACACTGGAAAACATCAAAGTCTGGGTGCGGCCCTCGGTATTAAATTAAAAATTCACTTTGGCCCTTTGACCAATGTTAATGCCAACCCCTGGCTAAGTGCATGCACATCCATTTTAAAACATTTAATGTATTATTTCTTAAATTTACTCTAAACAGAGAAATCTAAGGACGACTTAGTGCCCATGGTTCTCATGTCTTCGGCAGAGTCGTGGGATAGACTCTCCTGGAAATCGACAGGAGGGTTTCCTGCACTCGTGCGAAGAATCATCTGGAAAATAATCCACTCTGGCAAATTCATGATATTTGTAAGTTTCTACTACTATTTTCTCTGGGCCATTTTTTCTGGGGCCATTCTTTTAGGCACCATTTTTTCCTGGGAAATTTTTTTTCGTACTTCACATATGAGAAGCTATTTATTATTATTAACAATGAGAATGTCAACTCATTTATTGCTTGAATCAGGCTTAGCCAGCAAACGTTTATTAATCAGAGAACAATAGTTGTTGAAAATTGACAAATGAAACTCATTTGTGCGAGATTACTTTACAAATTGGAAAAAAAAAATCTGTAATAAACATTGTGCATCAGATTGTCCACCACTATAAGAAAATATAATGGATGTTTACAATAGAAATGGTCTTCATTAAAAGTAGAAGCTTTTAATAATGGTTTAATAAATGCAATTATTATAATAGACCTTTCCGGAGTGTTAATCAAACTTATCAACTAACTAATCAGAGCAGCGCTAGGAATACGCGCGCGTCTCACAAACACACGTGTTGTCCCACAAACGCACGTGTTCGCGTATGTTTACACTGTCATCTTGTGGGACCTTAGCAACAACATCCAAGGGGCGGGGCTTAGCGAAAGGTCCATTATGTTATGTGGTAGTACTGCTATCATGTTTTAGGCCCAATAAAAATAATTATTAGTTTGTCACCCAATCAGGGACGGAAATGTGATGAGGAATGGAGACTTTTTTTTTATTTTGCTAAAGCCTAATATCACCCTTGGGTTGTTTGCTGGTGCATTAATATTCAAAGTAAAGTACATGATTGAGATAGTTCAAACAATATCCACTAATATTTACTAAAAAAAATGAAAAAGTTTTTTTTCCAGAAAAGAAATTTAGAACTTTTTTTTTCAATTCTATAAAAGATAGGCGAGGGTGATTAGGCCTTATTAACATTTGGTACTGCATGGTACAGTAATACTAAAAATCCCAAATAGGGCAATGTAAAAAAAAAGTTGACTGTCCCGTAGAGAAAGAAAATGATTGTCCCAATAAACACAACACTGGAAGATCCGGCAAAGTCAGCCAACATTTCATTAGGCCTTGCACTCCGTAGGGGTTTCAGAGGCTTAAAGCATATATCAATGGGGTGGTTTCATTACTAATAATGGCGGTAGTATTTAAACCGCCAATATTACGCCATTCTATAGGAGAGAAAAGCGTACAATTACCGCAATATTGCGGTAACAAAGATGCAGTGTGAAAGGGTATAGACCGGTTGTTATGGCGCATGCTTACCGCAATATTGCAGCAACGTCTATCTGAAAGGGGCTTTGGAGTCCTCGCTAAGCCAAACAGGATATAGGCCAGTCAAGATTCAGTTTGAGTATAAATAGAATACTGCAGGATTTTCCTGGTATTTTTCTTGTTTTTATTTAGGTACAACTCTAATCTGCTCACCACGTCCCAAGCCTCTTGGAATCCTGGCTAAATGAAACAAGATATAGGCCAATAAAGATTCAGTTTGAGGATGAATAAAATACTGCAACATCTTCCTGGTGTTTTCCCTGTTTTCATTTATGAAATACAAATGAAAAAAACTTATATATTCATTTTTTTTTTGCTGTAGGATCATGTGCATTATGGAAATGTGTCGGTTTAGACGTGCTTGAACCTATTAACATATTTTCTCTCACTAGAATTTCTTATGTTTCTTTATGAATTCATTGGCAATTAAAATAAAAAATAAACCAAAATAAAATAAAACAAAATAAAATAAAAAAGGTTATCCTCGAATAAATATAAATGACGAGATGAAAAAAAATATATAAAAAAAAAAACTCATCCAGCAACAAGTTCAGTGAAGAAAAGCAGACAATTTTATGATATCGCCAACCGAAAATAAAACAAGCTTAAACTTCTCAGCATGACACTTGAAAACATTTTAGTGTGACAGCAATCCACATGCCAATGTCACAAAACAATGTTTTGCGAAATAATAAACATTGAACTTTGTATCTGAAACACGTACAGAATAGAAATTGGATCCACAGTAGCTGGCTCCCTACTATCCAATATCTCAACCGTGTACACTGAAAAGACTATTAAATCGAATCAGTCTGTGAACTTAGAATATGAACGGACAGAATATAATATTATCAAGCCAGTCTGATTAGAATTGCCATTAGTTTAAGTCTCTGATGGACATAGACTACGACGAGAAAATGAAACAAGATCTTGCTACTCGAAATGGCAATCTTGTGAAGAATTGTCAGTGGTATAAAGTAATGTTAACAATATTAACTCTCTAGTGACTGTGAAAATGGCAACATTAAATATCCTTATTCGGCCCTCAGTTCTACATCTAAGAACCGCCGAATGAAGGAAAGATTAGTGTTAAATCAAATAATTATGCCTGTACTATCTACGATGAAGAATATAAACTTGATATATACATATCTGTGCACAAAGCTCACATTTATGATCTATTTCAGAAGAGCATACTATAATCAATAATATATTATCATTATTATTTGAATTGACACGGCCATAAAAAAAATGAATGTAGTTCTCTCTCCTTGATATATTCTACTCTTGCTAACAATAACTAAAGCCCTGTGCAGACTATAAAATTACTTTCTTATGCTGTTTTATGATAGTCATGATGTACCTATATATGGTCATGATATGATGTCATCATGACCATATTTAGGCATG
>NW_022698213.1:88620-140512 GCF_011630105.1 Anneissia japonica
ATATATATTATATATATATTTGGTTATTTATATATTTGCAGATACGAAGCGCTTCTGTCACTGGTCATTGAATCCATGTGCTTAAGTGTTGCTGCTGTAATCAGTACAGGAGCAAGCAAACCCACCAGGTACTTATTTATACTCCTGGGTAGAGAGAAGCAATGCAGATAAAGTGCCTTGCTCAAGGACACAAGCGAATTGCACAGCGAGGGATTGAACCCCCGTCCTCAAGGTTGGGAAACCAAACCTTTTGGTTATTAGACCCAAATAAGTAATAAAACAAAATGAAATTATTCACAAAGTCAATATTATATTATGAAAACTATATATAGCAAATATATAATATTAATTGACACACTGTTATTTTTATAGAATGAAAAATGATGTGTATGTTTTTTTTATCCAAAGTGGCATACAGTTATATTTCCATCTCTTACCAAAAGGCAACACTTCTAGTTTAGGGAAGATTAGAATTATCTTGGATCTTAAAACCTTTCATTTCTTCAAGTAATTACTACTGTATTAATGGAAAGCCTAGTTTGATTGACTTCATAAAGAATCATTAAGTTCGCAAAAATAACATATTCTTTTCCACCTAAGTGTACAGATAGGCACCTTACCCAGTGTAAGTAATTATCGTTCAGGCCTCCAGAGGGAAAACACATATGGTGTTAGCATTTTAGGTGCATTCGGCATAAACTCGGGAGCGAGTCTGCTGGGAAATTAATCATTGAGTCAATTACATACTAATTAAAATCTTCATATTTGGTCTGTGTTTCTCTCTTAAAAACAAAATACTTATTAATTAAGACTCCATGTTACCATATCTCATGAATAACAGATAAGGGATTTGGAAAATGAGGATGATTACTGATGATCCAACTGATGTTAATGGTGGTGGTAATAATGAAGATGATGATAATAATGATGATATGATGACGATGATGATGTTGATAATTATATTGCTACCAAAGAAAAACTATTGAATATGAAAAATAATTTATTAAAACTGAGTCGATGATCTAAAACTTGCATTTTCATTTTAGAACCCACACAATGGCTGATACAAATGAGCACCCACTGATTATAAGCCAATTAGCATGTGATTAAGATTATCATAGGTCAAAGTTCACTATAATACCTTGTACAATATCCAATAATTATGAATTTAAATCCAACCCTTGGGGATGCATGTATAAATTGAAATGTGGGTATAAATTTGCAAAATGATGCTCTCGTTTATTAATTCTATTAGTATTAGGACGGATTGGATATTGATGTTGCTAGGAAAAGAGTCTTAACCCACCGCATATAACATTAATGAATTAGCAGAAATCTTGAGTGAGAATTCAGCTTATTGATGAATTAAATTTGAATTTTCCTGTGAGAAAATGTTTATAAATAGAATTCTAGCTATAGGCATGTACCTTAATGCTAGAAGTATTGTTTACGGTTAAGTACCGGTAGGCAGGAAACTTGAGCTCTCTCAACTACTATGTGCGAATATTTATCCTGATCAGTGAAAAATTTCAACAATGATAATGATAACAGTAACAATGGCAATAATAGAATAATGATAAAAATAAATAACTAATATGTTCTTAATTATATGAACACCAGTAATTACCATGTGAGTAGGATTAACTGGGTGTGTGATAGCTCTTCTCTATCCCTTAATAATTAATAATATCCATATTATTATTATGAAATGTTTTTGTTCCATTTTGTTTATTCCTATTGGTGTTTCTTTCTGATTTCCCTTTTAAACTATCCGTTTGTAGTATTTTAAGTAGAATTTGCAAATAAATAAAGCAGCCTCTCAAAGAAAATTGTCTTTTTTATAGTTGTCTGAAAAAAATAATTGCGAATGGCTAAAAACAGACAATTTCAATATTACAATACTGGAGGAAGGGGAAGGGCATTATTAATGTATCCCCGTTTACCATGTTTTTTGAAATTTCGAAAAGTTGTATCCATATTAGAATATATGCAGGAATTTTTGTTTGTTAATAAGCTATTTAAACAAAAAGTCTGATGAAAGAAAGTAAAACTAAAAACACATAATATTAAAGATATTTTTGAGAGGCAATTAGACACTTAAGCAAGATTTTGATAGACAATGAGTTTACTGGTCGAACACTCCCCGTGAATTGCAAAAACAAACAGAAATCCTTTGTTATAACTCTGCTTACTTATACAACTCTAAATTTAGATCAGGCTTTTGTCTCACCTGTACATACTTACTGTACTGTATAATGTGTATAGCTCTATGTACAATAATTTAATATTTTTTTGTAGTTTACTTTTAATGTTAATATATATTGTAGTGTCAACCAAATTTAACATTACTGTATTGTAAATGTGACAATAAAGACTACCTTATCTTATCTTATAGATCTATTAATCAAGGAGGCATCAACAAGTGCAAGACTGGTAATGAAACACTCTGTCCTGTCACTAATTATGAAGATGTCAATCAATCTCATTGTGTACAATGTCTACAGTGTCTTTGCAAATGCGAGAAACTCTCTATACCATTTCCACTACTTAACAATCTTCCAGTCCTCAGAGAAATAATAAGTTCGACTCTTTTTCGCTTGTCTACATCTTCCTTATCTATGTCAACTTTGCCAATGAAAAATCAATACACCGTTAATTATATTGATATAAACTGGGACGCGATATTGCAACAGATTTCTACATGGCCTCATAATGTCAATATTTTTCCACACTGATTGAATAATGATTTTAAATTCAGATCAGTTATAATATTTCAACCATATAGGCTAGAAAATAGTGATTAGTATCACTATAGATTATTTTCAAGGGATGTTAAAGTACGAGGACAATTAGTGTTTGAGGTTCAGAAAGAAATTTAATACATGCTACTCTTAATTTCAAACTTCATTTTATAATGCAAAGCATGGTTTAACAATTAATCATGAACCCCATCCCAGCAGACTGAAGTAATAGTACTTAAAATATTTTGACTTAGGAAAGGGAAAAGAAAGAAGGAAAAATGTCCAACCGCAGCCACTACAATGAGACAAGCGCAATTTAAAGTTGTTTATCAGCAGATTTAATATGGAAAGAAGATTGCAAAACAAGATCGTAGATCTCTGAATTGGTTCGCAGTCTAGTTTTCATAGGGTCTCAGAGGCAACAATCAACATTAATCTACAAAACAGGTACATTACGGTTCACTTGATCAGCTCAAATCACTATGATTCTCCTAATGTAAGGCAGAGATTTAGTGAAATGCCAAAAGGTAACACGTACTGTAATTATGCGTCAACTCATTAAAATCTGTCTGATAACCTCTGTGAGTACATCTGCCCTTATAGTAATCAACTACATTATGTTTGGACCTTTTGTTGTGTGCTAATCAAAAAACAAATATATACAAGCATATTTAATAGCTAAATGCATCTAGTAGATTAGAGGTTTCAATATAAGGATTATCGACAAATAAAGATATACAATTGAATTTCGTTGAAGATTTTAACCTATATGGTGACGATAAGAAGAGAAAGAAGAATTGTAACAGAAATATAAATCTTTTCCAAGGACACAGAAATACAGTAAGCAAAATACTTGTAGTAAGTATTTCTATAATTTATGGTATAGGTACACTGTCTTTTCATACAATTCTCACTTAGTAAGAGTAACAGTAAATCAAGGAAGTAGTATAGTTGCAATTCACATACTAAATGAAAATTATTATACAAAGGTTATATTAATCAAACCTAGGTATAATATATTTTATAAGCATTATTAACAAAAGAAGATATACAATTAAACAGAGATTCAGTAAACACAAAACTTGCTTGCAGTATGATGCATCAACATATTTCTATACTTTATGCTATAGGATCACTCTGACTTTTCGTACAATTCTCACTTTATAAGAGCAACAGCATATCAAGCAATTAGTATAGTTACAATTCACACACTAGATGGAAATTATTATACAAAGGTATAATCTAACCTAAGTATAATTTCATCTGGTATATTCATAAGCAACTATACTAATTGCTATGCAAGTCTTTAATGTATTGTAAATATATTTAATCAAAATGCAGTGTAGCCATTGCTGGTTGCTATAGTGATACATTAGCTGTACGCGAGGCGAGTCGATTGGCCGAGCGGTTAAGACAGGGGAACCGTGATATACAGCCATAATATTGGCACTGGTTCGAAAGGCACACTCGCCTATGGTTCTAGTGGTGGAACAAGTCTTCTCGGATAAGGACTCTAAACCGTAGGCCCACAATTGGCTCGTGTGCACTTTAAAGAACTCAGCACATCATTCGAGAAGAGAAGGGGATTACCCCGGTGAACTGGTCCATCTCTCAGTCCCCTGTCCGGCCGCAGAAGGAGCGCTCACGATGCGGCCCATGTCAGGTATCCATCCAACCTGCGAATCCTTCTATCACACTACGTAAGCTAGATCATACACACTAGATACGTAGTGACTCGATAAGAAGCTGTACGCGAATGCTGTGCATGCAGACTGTTGCTGCAGTACGTACTAATAAACAGTTGAATGAATAAATAATAATAATAATAATAACAATAATAATAATAATAATAATAATAATAGTAATAATAAACTAATTAATTTGATTGAGCTTGACGAACTTGTCATGAGTATATTATTGATTGCAACCTGATCGACATTTGTCAAAATATAAAAGTTTAATTAAGCTCTTAGAAGAAGTCACCATTTTGTCGGAGCAGATAAATAAAATCATGGATGATATCATCTAGGCCTCTGCATTTATTTTAAGTTTATTAGGGTAATTTAAAGGTAATTCCTTAAATTTTCATTTGAGCATAATATTGAATTTGAAGTGACTTCCAATTTGCCTTGCTTTACGAATGTCACGTTTTCAATTACCTCTGATCAACCAACAACGATTTTGCGAGTGTCTGTGCCTTGACTTCATGAATGTGCATGTCATAGTTAAAATTAGTATTATACATCATTATTATTTATAAGTTATTGTAGGCAAACATCGAATGATATTTTAAGTTAAGTAACTATAATTATTTATGCAGAAAAATAATTGGTATGGATTGATAGCGAATTATAATAAAATCAAGAGTGAACAACAATTGTACTCCAAGCAAAGCACATGCAAATTTCTTGGAAATATCTATGCTCACTCATATCGTAAATGCTATTATTACGTCATGAAGCCCACTCAGTAGTTCATTCACCTGCCACTTATGCAACGAGGCTGCAGTATCATTATGTCTCAAAACTCATCGTAGGTCTAAAAATAAGATATATTAGATGGTTTTTAGAGCATGACTGCGCAGTTCATCAGGTTTTCGATTCTACAGTAGTTTTTCTGGTTTGAAACCTGCTGATACATGATCTTGACTTGCATCTGTGGCTAAGGACACTGATAATGAGCATGTGTTGCACATAAAACATAAGAACCTGTATACTATAATAAAAAAAAAACCAACAGCATTATTCTCATGATTATCTCATCATCTTCCCGTCTTATTCATTATTTCATCATCTCAACATATCATTCATCGTCGTCTTGGAAATGAACATGAGAGAGGCAATCAATGTCTTGCTTCCTTTTATAGTTAAAGAGCAAAGATCTGACATCTGACCCAGGAGCAATTACAGTATGATTTTTATTGAATTTACATGATCCCATTTACAGCAAAGTAATACAAGAAGATGATGCTGACCTGTTTAGAGGAAAGTACATGGTATGTAATCTTTAAGTATAAAATTGTTTAAGTTGTTGCAGCTTCATGCATTCTCTCCTCAAAATTGCTAACCTGTTTCTGTTCAATATACCAAAAAATAAGTTAACCTATATATCTTAGATTATGCATTGTAGAATAGGATATAAAAAGTGAGACCTACATAACTGAATATTTAATGAGTAGCAGTGGGATTATTGTGTATAATAGACAGATTCTTTGGCTTACAATGGCGACCCCAATTAGTAGTTGTGTGTATTTTTTACTTTAAAATGGGTATAGAATGCAGTGCAGTGTGCTCATTCTCTCTACACCCAATGCGGTGCAGTAATATACGCTGTTCAATAATAATTTTCTTTCTTTGTACTAATAGCCTAAGCAAAATTTTACTGGTTCGTTTTTTTTTTAAGTGTATTTTTTTGGTTTTCTACATATCTCTTAATAATATCTGCATGTATTTCCTTTAAGATTTATAACTACTTTGTAGTGTACAAGGAATGCCTACTGTATACGCAAATCGCAAGCATGGTTGGTTAGCTTCTTTATAATGTAATGATATCTACATGAATAACTACTTAGGACTGGAACACCTTCACTGGCTAATAATTCTACACTCTATTGAGCAACAAATCATGTGCATGAATGACCCCAACTACTCTCTTTTGAAGCATTACTGTAGGCCTACTGCAAAACAATGTAAAAAGGCAACATTTCAAAGCAGTATCCCAAGTGATAGTAGCTAAAAATTGAATTGATCTTGGCAGATTATCTCAAGGTGTTTTGAACAGGGCCAGTGAAATGTTTTTCAAAGTGGGGGGAGGGGGGCGCTTCCCACTAGTATTATGAATGGGAATATGAATTGCGAGTGAACCCCGATCATACAAAAATCTGCACAGACATCATATATTTTATGCCAAAGAGTTGGGGGCCCGGGTCCCCCGGTTCCGTCTTCCATATTGAAATGTTACTGTAAATATAACATGAACTGTTTATATAGACAATTCAAGAGTAACCATAATAACTTATAGTATACACAGTTAAATGACCTACTGAGTTACCTTAATTTGTATGTGTTGAGAATTAGAATAACACGGAGAATAAATGAAGAAAAAAAACACACACATGACCCTTATATAGGTGTCATTTCATTCATATTAGAAATCACAAAAATATATATTGATTGATTGATTTTATTCAGTATAAAACACTTAATACACAAAGTACAAATAGAGAAAGCAAAGACAAAGGAAACATTTCCACTGCCAGGGTCTTGCATTAAAAAAAAGGATACATAACAATACAAAAGTAAAAAGAATTTAACCATGATTAATATATTGACTGTAAAAAATATCAGCTGCAGAAGACTTATGTTAACTTATACTTAAGAAGAATAAAATATACAAACTTTTTAAAAATATTACTGGTATTGTATTTTGTCAGAGAATGCAAAATCACAATTATACCTGATTCACACGTACAAAAATCTTACCAAATGTAACCAAAAGTAACATTTTACGGCACGTGTGAAAGTACCTCCGTGTAATATCCTTGTAAAATCTCGGAACGTCTCGGTAATCTTTACCAGCCCCGCTGAGGCTGGTAAAGCTTCCGAGATGTAGCATGGATGGATCTGCGCATGCGCAGGGATTTCACCACAACAATAATCTACTGTGTTTCACAGGGTTCTTTGAATTTTCTTCCTTCTGCAGACGATTCTGATCTACTAGAAATAGATAGGCCTAGTTTTTCTCAATGATGAATGAATTACCCTTGTTATTGATGTTAATTAGTAATGGTGGAAGAAGAAGATATACATAAAATGAACGTCAGGATGGTGTTAGTACTATTACTAGTATTATCAAGAGTCGACAGTAGTAGTAGTACAGCAGTTGTTAAGGGTATTGATTGCTTCGAATGTTTACTGTGATGGTGAGTTCAACAGTCCATCTGTGACAGGGGTTCTCAACTAGGCCTAGGCTAGACCTATATCGCAGTAGGGGAAAAAATGATTCATTGAATAAACACTGAATAAATTTTACACGATCTTGGCATCACCTTACAGACGTGTGTGAATGCTTTTTATCTCGGTAGGAATAACTCGGGAGATCGCTCAGTTACAATTTGTTACTTTTTGTTAAATTTAACTTCACGTGTGAATTGGGTATTAGTTGCTTATGGTGCAAATTATCACACAGACAACTTTCTATTTAAATAAATATAATACAATAAATAATAATATTAATTACATATAACTATCTTCAAATTATCATTTAAAAAAATCAGCATTTTAATCTGATAAATATAGCTTCTACAGTGTATCTGTGAATAAAAAAAAACAAACCTACAAAACATGAGTGATAAGCAAGGCTTTCAGCATGATACACTCAACCACCAGCATAAAGCCAACCACAGAGTGATTGAATTATAGTTTAGAATTACAATGAGAATATTATTTCACCTTTGACCACCAGTTATTTTTCAATAATCACTTTACCAACATCTTCATCTATCAACCTTCCAGAGCTCACTTTTTTTTTTCTTTTTCTGTACTTCACCACTAAAGGGAGGTGTTAAAATATGCACTAATACACAGATCTACCTTACTCAAATCCTTGTGGTTACTGTGTATTGTATCAGAAAAAAAAAATATCTGCAAACTACCACTTAGCAGTCACAGGAAAATGTGCAATTCTATTACCTTCCTAGAATACAGTAAGTTATTACTCCAGTGGTGTACCCAGCTAACAATATTATGTTATTACTATTACAGTTTGGCGAAAAAAAATGTTATTTTGTAGAATCATAATGTAGTACTTATAACCTAATTTCACAACATCACGTTTGAACGTTCTTACAACGCTGTGTGAATGTTAGTCTGTGACATACCTAACCACAATGATTATATAAGAACGTTTTGTGCTTGCTGGGTATCTAGGAATCTTGAAATGGGGGAGGGGGACGGAACTGATGGTGTGTGATTTTGAAGAGGGAGCTCACAAAATAAGGTAATATGGGGTGATTTTTAACTACCTGAGCGTAATTTTTTTGCTTCAAATATTTTCAGTGGTGATCAGGAAGGGGGAGCTATTTTCTTTTTATTTTCCTTATATTTTGTTACATTGCATATGGCCTTGCACGGCCTTGACGAAAAACACCCTTGGGTGAATCAAGTGTATCCGTGTAAAAATAAAGTATATTATTATTATTATTATTATTATTATTGCTAGGTTGCTAGTATACCCAAAAACTTTACTAAAATTGTTATCAAAACTGAAAGATTGCTTACGCTTAATACAAAAGACAATTACTGCTTATATTATGTAGTATGCTTATTAACATTGTCTTGATGTGAAAAAGCAACAAATTCACATTAAAATAGGCAGTATTCAAAGCAAAAAATTCCCTGAAATTTTGTCATTATATTCAAACAAATTCTTTAACTCTGATTGGTTTGTATAATTTAGAGAGAATTATATTAATATGACTTCAGGCTATGTGCAATGCAAAAATGCAGAAACATCCAAAGATGAATTTCTAATGTCAAAGGTTGATAAAATGGATGATTTTAATCACTGCTTGTATTATAGGATAAAGAGCCTGGATTTATACATAATGGAAGCTGTTGCTATTTCCTGGATCATAACTACAGTATATGTAAAGATTAATACACAATACACAAGCAAGGACAGTATAAACTACTACCTTGCGGCAACAGTAGGTTCAACTACCACACAAAAAGTACATGTGGAAAATTATAGAGCCTTTAAAAATTTAACTCAATATATGCAAATGTAATGAATCAAATATCAATACCTATTAAGTAAAGACATTTAAAAAAAATCATCTCCAAGCAAGGCTCTGAAGGGAAACAAATTTGATATGTTTTTTGTACAACAAGAGCAACCGCATACTAGTCCACGTGTTCCTCCATGCTTAAATACGGTACAGGTGCAAGTTATTATTTTGGGGTTTTTTGGTAGAGCTAATGAGATAGACATTTTTAAATAATTAGGATGTTTATTTGAACAAAAAAATTATTATTTAGAATGTTCATTTGTGCAAAACTTAAATATCTTAAAATTGAAAAAAATAAAATTATTAAAAATGGGGGGAAAAAAAATTGAATACCTGCACATCCAATCAAAACTGGCGCCGCTGGACCACTTTAAAGTTTTGGTAACAAGAACAGCAGTAGGGCTCTGGGGTCAGCGCCTTGCGCCGACCAAAAAGGATGTTTGACGAAAAACTCGAAAATAGTTTGTGACACAGATTTTTGAATATTTAAAAATGGGAGACAGTGAAGCAGTCAAATGAAACTGTAATATAATAAATACAGTATGTAAAAAAAAAAAAACTATAGAATGTTAGATGAAATTTAGCCATTGTATGTACAGTACTCAGTATAGGATGCCATGAATATTAAGCTTCTCTATCACACTCTCTATTACGTTAATGTACTATTCTCATATCGAAAATCAATATCTTCAATTCACAATGCAACCTTTGTTGTTTTTTTGGTGTAATTTTAGTAAGTTGATTTTGTTGGGCAAAATTGTGTATGTTGTTCAATGTTCTTGTACACCTAATTTATATAATGAACAGAACAATGGGATTTTTGGCATGTATGGTGCTAACCACTTCCAACTCCTGCATTGGGATGATGGAAAGATTCAACAACCAGGTTATTTTTAAACCATGTTATTTTTTATATGTTTGACAATAATTTGCTTTTTCAATTATTGTTATTTCTTATTTAGGACACCTTGATTTACAAGTTCTTTCAATTTTCTTTTTCAGTTGTCCTTTTCATCATTGTATATTTTATTCATGGCTTGTCTGTTAATATGATTGATTGACTGATTGATTGTTAATTGATGAATACATTAATTTTAATTTTGAAGTTATAAAATTATAACATGTAAAGGAAAAACTCTAAATTTGTATTTAATCTGAACAAAAATAGAAAATCTCCAGCAGGGCAAATACATTCTAATTTATTTATTTTTTGTAAATCACCACCATGCAGAGAAATAAACTCTAATCATGAAGAAGCAGTTTGGTTTCGCATTTCCTTAAAAAAAAAAGCAACCAATTGTATGACAACCAACAAAAAGCAAGCCGAAGAATTGAATACCATATCCTTGTATAATATTCATTGATAATGCTATTGTTTGGCAAGTTTGCATAAAAATGAACTGTTGCATCAACAATGCCAACTAATAGTAATTCTACCATAAATAAAATATCACCAAAAAAGTAATGTTTTGTTCAAATTTCTTTACTCAATATTAGCACATAACTTCAGTTTCTACAGGATTACTTTTTAAACTTCAAGGCTAAATTCAAGGAATTCATTATATTCATTTAATTTTGAGTATCCGCGGCAATATGTTGCGAATTAATTTCTTTTGGACTGCAATAGTGTGCTTTCTATTGATCCATTTTTCAACAGTTGACAAAACTAATAAACCATCAACCAATATCATTACCATTCATGTCACCCTAACTGTTGGCAGATATCAAACGGTGTATTGATCACAACCCGTAATTATGTGTCCGTGTGAAATATTAATTGACTCATGTAATCATGCATGGCAGCACAAACATAAAAGTTGGCCAAATGTACTTGAATGAGAAACTGGGTATTATATCGATTTGTTTCATATGGATTTATAGTTTATTAGATAATATAAAAGCATAGGAAAATGGTACCGTTGCTATAGTGAGGCTTTGGCTTTTAAACTAACGCTACAGTGGTGAGAATGACAATGGTGATGATGTTCCAATGATTATTTGATGATGATGTTCTACTGATGTTCGGATGATTTGGACAATGACAATAGGCAGCAGCGTCAGTGCTAACAACACATGGAAAAAAGCATACTTCTTGAAAAGAGCAGTATTGTCTTGTAGATTAATATTGTCTATTGAGTGTGCCTCTGACTTTCATTGGTTCACACCAAACAAAAACCAAACCTTAATATTAGCATCAATTTAGCCAAAACAGAATTTTAAGATTATCTGGAGGCTAATTCTACACTAAGGCAACACACAAGTTTTATTATGATCGATTCAAGTACATGGCAATAAGAAAAATTAAGGAAACTGGAAAATGTCTATGTCACGCTTTATCAACAATGTTACAATTTTTATCTTGGTGCCTAATGGGTTTCTTCTTTATACTAATACTAACATGCTTATTCTATTCAAGATTTATAATATATTACAACATTAGAATATCTTGTTCAAGGTGAAGGGATGGAAGGCAATAAAACGTACATTAGACCAGAATGTAGCCAGTCGCATGGAAAACTGCATCATAATTACAGGTTTGTGATATCTGACGGAACAAAGAAACACATCGTTTTGTGCTTTTTTCTCCTTAAATACAATAGTAAAGTGCACTTAGGATGGATGCGAGTAAAACGAGTTGCTGTTTTGGTCACATATGAATGTGAAACTTGACAAAAATTTGTTGAGTTACGATTATGAAGTGCAAATGTGCTTGAGTAGTTGTAATAACACCAGGAACCAAAATAATCAGCAAGAATAATTAATAATGGTTAGTAATAACATAGAGTAGTATGAAGTGTACTGTTTGTGATATGATTAACTCAAATACAGGTGTTAGCTAGATGGGTGTGGAGTGCAGACACACCTCTCCCATGACAGCAAATTAGTTCTACTAAGTGCCTATGTTCATGATGCACTATGAAGAATACATGTAAAGTATTAATGCTGAAGTTCACATATAATGTGAAACCTAAAACTTGACCTTGTGACCATTGGAACGAAAGCTTAAAGTCTAACCATTACGCCACATGAATCCGTTGTTAAATAAATTTCACTAATATACATTGAGTACTACTACTATACGTTGCTGATGTCACAATACCTTACAACATTCTTGTTACTTAGCAACAGTTACATAGCAACGTAACTGAAGCAACTATAATACATGCTGCCATAAACAGCTAAGCCACTCTCTATAGCTTTTTCAACAGGCGTGTTTAACTTAAATTTACACATAATATTAGACAAGAACAATTATTTTTTTGTTGAACCAATGTAGTTACCTTAGCAACAATTTCAGCATCTGACTACTGATTGAATCTATGCAAAATAGTAATTAGTTTCAGTTATTCTATTGATGCAAACAATGACTTAAAAATACATTATGTCTTCGGTTGTTCATCATTATAATCATTCAAAGTAATAAAACGTCGTTTTGGAAGTTTTGTAAAGATACTAATAGAGCCTTGAAACTCTGTAGTAAGGTATTGAATTGATGCTCTAATTACTGTATACGGTTCATCTTAGTACTTCCACTTGTCTTTTCTGATACTGTTTTGATATTGTTTTAAAGGGAAAAGAGTTTGCATTGATTAGGGAGGGATTCTGGATATTGTTTCTGAAAACAAGGGTAACGTTTCGTACAGTCCTATTTAGTGGGGAGCGATAACATTTGAATTATCAGGGAATTAAGTGAAGGAGGGAGGGAGAGGAAGGAAGGCAATTAATTTAGCTGTTTTGAGTTAGTTGTTCCTGCAATTTGATGTACCTTGTATCACTTGTCTTTAAGTATTGTGTTTTGGACACACCTTTGTATTTCAAAGTGTGCCACGGGTGTTATAGTGTAAGTCTGAATAAATATTATCATTATTACATTAGGTAACATGATATATTCTGTAGCTGTACTGATCACATAGCAGTACATGCTCTGTAACTTTAAACAATCCCATTTCTAGAGTGATGATATTTCAAGTATAACTATAAATAAATCATCATAATTTTTTAATTTGAACAAGATGAATCAAAGGACATTCCTATCTCATGAACCAATATTTGATGGACCATGGTTTTTAATTGTGTAATCGTATGGATATTATATTCAATTAACTTAATCGACACATTATTATATTTTTTTAATAATATAATCAAATACAACCGTTGGAATGTCATTGAATGAAAGAATACACGCAGTCCTTGACTTGAATGCAAATGCTGTCATCCATTGCCAATTGTTTTGGACCACACAGCTTTGAAGGAAAATGCTGGTATTATTATAAATTGTTGTTTCCGTTGTATTGTGAATGTTAATTATATTTTATGAAGATACATTCCTTGCTGAGTGGAAGCCAGAGTATGATTAAATTAATTATATACTAAATACATTCTATTATCATAACCAAAATATACACAAATTTGAATAAACTCTTTATATATTTATGAATATGTATCAAGAATAATATAGAATTTCTTAGAATAATGAAACTAAAATTGATATATTTCAATATACTATATAAAGATTAAATATATTTAACAAGTAAGTAATACTTTATTATATGACAGTATGTGGTAAAAACCTAAATTTATTAAAATATTTAATTTACTTCAGGGAAATAGACAACATATTAAATCAGTGAGATACAATTTCACAGTGCCTAAGGACTGTAACAGTCCTATAAAAGGCAACTGCTTTCAGAAAGTTCTCTCCCTTTCATTAATTGAACACAAACCCTATATTATTATTATTGTGGAAATGTTTACTTTTCTATAGGTTATGACCTTTGGTGTATAATATAACTGTTTATTTTAATTATGTATTCTGTCCTTATGGAATGAAACGCTCACTGCTGATGCCTTAAATTCCGAAGCAGTTCAGTTAAAATATTCAACAGCAAAAGTATACCGTTCCATACTGCGCAAAATATTTTCTAAAATTTAATCAAGTTATCTTTTAATGCTGTATTATTGGGCTTATTCGACTGGTTCATTTCGTTGAGTACGAATTTTTGTCGAGTATTATTTTCATTTGGTTCGTATAATAGACTTCATTGACAACAAAAATTAACGTAACCAGAATGCGTTAATAAGCGTTAAGTTATGCACATGACCAAAAAAAATATGGCCGATCGGTCAGTTTAGCAACAATTTGCGTTAATTAATTTAGATTAAATTTCAGAAAATAAAAATTATAATATCTACCCACATTGAAGTCAAAAAATAATTGTAGTTTAACAGAATTAAAAAACTGGACGAAACCATTTTTGACGGAAAAAACCCATACTGCCACAATCTGAAGCAGCCTTGATTACGCAGCGTGTATCGCGGTAACTATGCAGCCATTTTGTTTTGTCGAGTTTTTACCAGTTTTCTATTCAACTGGTTATCCTCGTTAAGTAGGATTTTACCACTGCACAGGTGGCCGTGGGGATAACGAAGATTGACCAGTCAAATACGGCCATTATTATTTAGTGACATGCAATGGTGAAGCATTGAATTTGAAGTAGTTCAGTTAAAAAATTCAATGGCAAAAGTAAATATATATAATTTGCACAATGTACTTGTTACTTGTGGGGTATGGCAACAAAGGAAAGGTAATAATAATAATAATATACTGAATGTTCATCAGGTACAGTAATATGCAGTATGGTAATTGGTATGTCTATGTCTGTATTTGGAAGATAAAGGTAATCGTAACCCAATGATGGGCAAAGTGCCGTCCGTGGGCAGCATTGGGCTTGACAGCAAATTTTTTGTGGTCCACGAAAATGAATCAAAAACCCTATGTGTGCATCTAGATGACCCTTGTTTTTTACAGCCGACACCGATTATATGTAAAAAGTAACATTAAAACTGATAATAAAGCGGTGTAAAAGCAGTGCTTGGAGGTTTTTGGAAGCCCACTGGAAGCATCAATGTCTGGGTGCGGCCCTCAGTGTTTAATCAAAAGCTCACTTTGGACCTCCGACTGATTTTTATGCCCAGCTCTGCCGTACCTCAAGCTGGAATGCCAAAATCTTTTTCCTTAGCATTGAGGCCACTCACTCAAAAAGCACTAAACTCTTCCTTCTCACCAATTGTGATAATTAACAGGTTTACTGTAGATGATTATATTTTTACTGCACTATTCACTCCATGCAATTTATTTTTAAAGGGAATACTTTTTCAGATACAAAACAGAAAAAAAATATCATGGAACACTACGGCCAACCACTATTCTGGGAACACCCCTATTGGGAACACTGTTTTTTGGGTCCCAAAGGTGTTCCCTTAATAGAGGTTTGACTGTAATTGTTTAAAATCAGCCTATGAATAAATTTTGTTGTTATTTATGTTTGTTTAAAAAAAAGTTCAATTATGTCCATTATATTTTCGAAGACAGGTTGTCACCCAAACGTATGCAAAAATAAAGAGGTATTACTATAACTGTGAATTGTAAATTTTTGCACAATATTTCAAGAATTCATGTATTTTTATTACCCTATTCATTTTCTAAATTTAGATCACACAGTAAAAGATGAACAAATGCACACTTTCTTGTTGATAACAAAGAATGTACTTGAAATTTATATCTTTGGGTCCTACACCTAAAACTCAATGGTCACACAGTTTGCCCTCTAATTCAAGACCACTTTTGGTACCTGAAAATCTGGGGTGGTCTCGGGTTTGGTCTGTGTTTTTTTCAATTTTTGTTAAAAGATTGTTATTTAGTTCTTTAAATGAAAAAGTAGTCTCAAATTAGAGGGGTCTAATAGAGGTTTCTCAAATTGGAGTGTGCACTGTATTTTTATCATCTTGCTTGGTAGTTTCAAACATAGGCCTACTGTACACATGATCAGAACAATCATATTTTTGATAAATAAATGTGCAAATCCCACTGTATTCAGAAATAACAAGCGCCTACTACTACTAGGGCCTAATTAATATTCAGACGTATTCAAGAGGTACGTCGAAGTGTATGGTAGCTAGGCCTAGACTTGGAAGGCACATCCGCCGTCGACGTTACTTCCTCGTCGAGTGAAGAGGAGGAGGCAGGCATGCATGAAACAGCAGAAAACCACTACCTAATACCACCACCTACATATCACAAGCAGGCTAGGCCTAGCCTGGACTTACCTTGACAATTTGGATCAGTGCATAGCCGTACATCTGATAATTTAGCTGCAGAAACGTATGTAAAAAGAAATCCTAATAAACTCGTGAATGCTAATAACCTCATTGAAACTAGAGTTGATATTTCTTATGGAATGTAAACGTTAACTTTCACAAACATCTTCTACGATATCCTCCTGCCTATTTTACGTTCATTTCACACGAACACGTCAACATACTGCACAATGTGTCTAGGCTTTATTTCAGCCGCCAGTAATTCAATAAATTGTATTATTATGAACGCGTAGTTTTTTCAGAGCTATGTAGTATGTGGTAATTTATATATAAATATTCCTGACAGCAAACCGGATAGTTTTCTTTTCTTTTCGTCTAAAATTTCAATCTATCATGTGTATTAGTGCACCAGTGACCAGATAACAAGCCTACAATTTATAAACAAAGTCAAAGTTCAATATGGAAAAGGACCCAATAGTACGAATTCTAAAAAGACGTAGCGACTCTAAAATTTAATCAAGTAATCTTTTAATGCTGTAATTTATTGTAAATATGATACAAGATATTTAAAAGATATCTATTTATCAACGTCCACAACTTGGTTCACACGAAATTAGGTTATTTATATATGGGGAAATAAGCAGTAAAAATACTAGAGTGTTATAATCTGATCTGTAGTACCTGACGATAACTTGAGCAGTTTTTAATGAGGAGTATGCTTATGAGCATGCTCAGATCAATAGTGGGAAGAAGGATATGGTTAAACTGATTATAATCAGAATGGGCAATGCTTACCTATAGCACACTGATCACTTATTGATTATATACATAGCTCTCCACCTTTGGCCCAATAGGAGTGATAATATGGTATTAGACTTTGAAACTACTGATACTATTCATGGTTATTATTTTATATTATTATGATCTCATCAGGACACACATCAATGTAGGATTAAGCCGTTTTTTTCCGCTAAGCGAATTTATTCACGCGAATCGAAAACGTCACTTCACCTCCTGAGCTCTGATTAATTGCACATTTTTTCGCTTCGCAAAAAGCAAACACAGTTTGAACTACTGATTTCGATGATGAAATGTGAATGTGCATGCAAAAACGCTTTTGATTCGTGCAAATAAATTTTAACTAGTGCAAAAACAGGTTTTATGCCATGTCCAGACTAACAAATTTTATTGGACAAAAACATGAGCCATGAGTACGGCTCATGTAATATAATTGTTCTTTTTTTTTCTGGTTCTTAAATTATTATTATTATTATTATTTCTTTTATCTGTCATATTTTGACTTCTTCTAAAGGGGTATTGGGGGGGGGGAGATGAGCGTTTTCCCTTAAATGGATACCTGTGCTTTACAAGTTTTCCTTATTATTATTATTATTATTATTTTAATATAGCCCCATAAACCTGCATTTCCTTCTTTATTCAGAATTTTAAAAAAAACATCTGTATTAATTACATTATAGTCATTTTTCTTTATTAATGTGTATGACAATATGTCTGTGTAATTGTATTACTGTACCTTCATCTTTAACCATGGCAACGGAATAATGCCATGGGGCGTGATTGTTGTGTGTAATTAAGTTGGATTGCTGACATAAATATCTTCATGTGTCTAAAGCCCTGCCCACACTATCAAATTTTATTTGACAAAAACATGTGACATGCCTAAATATGGTCATGATGACATCATATCATGACCATATATAGGCACATCATGACTATATATGGTCATGATGACATCATATCATGGCCATATATAGGCACATCTTGACTATATATGGGCATATGACAGTTTTTTGTCAAAGTTTGATAGTGTGGACAGAACTTAATGCTCTGTCCACACATATCAAATTTACTTTGACAAAAAACTGTTGAATGCCCATATATAGTCATGATGCGCCTATATATGGTTATGATGCGCCTATATATGGTTATGATGCGCCTATATATGGTCAGACATCATGACAATATTTGGCATGTCACATTTGTCAAATAAAATTTAATATTCTGGACAGGGCTCTATTTTGAATGAACGATACTGTACATAACTGGTGTCCATACTGCACATTATAATGGTATTTTGTTTCATCATTGCCATTAAAAATATTAGACTTACATCAGAGTCAGCACCCTTGTCACCTCCTGGACACTTGAATGTTACAAACTCGTGGCATCGCTTGTGAACAACGAAACAACACACTAAAAATAGAACATGGTAAAACAAATTAATGTTGCTATAGAAACCAAGATAATATTGATTGATATATTATTATAATACTAGTGTTTATCAATGTTATGTACAGTAGTTTTTTTGTTTTTTTTTTGACTGTTCATTACTGTATATTGCATTCACTGTACGACTGCATGGTATTGTTAGTTAAAATTGAAAACATGACATTTTTATAAGGTCTGCTTTGTATTGCAACTACAATATTTTCTTTGTCAATGTCATGCATTTTCAAGTTTTTAGAGTGTGCTATTCTATAATGCATCTCGAAAACGTTCCACGCTGTCTATGTGTGTTTGAAATTTTCTTCATATCTATCATTTCGTGATAGTGTTTAAGTTTTAATATTGCTTCATAAAAGTCAATTGAATAAGGCACTTAAAACTTGGTGTAGACTCATCAAAACAAATGTATTAGAATTACTTTAACAAATTAATTTGACTAGAAAATGATCTCAATCATCCATTTCAGATCAAAGACAGTACGAAATGAATTCTCAGAAAGACAGAGTTGCCCTGTACATCAAAATATTCATAGAGTGAAGCAGAGATTATCATATGATTAAGATGGCATCAACGATCTTGAGTATCATTGAAAACGATTGCTTACCACTTACTACATTATTACACATTATCAAGGGAGACGTAAGTGTAGCACTTGAGTGTGAATGCTATGTTTCAATCTTATTAAAATGTTCCTAAGTCCTGTTCACATTGGACTTTTTTAGCACATAAAAAAATCCAATCTGAACAGGCTGCACAACATTCTCTTTGATAATTATGCAAGTTGCATAGGTAATTCAATCAAGCAAATTGTACAGGTAGAATACAGGCTATTTATCAACAGCAGAAAAAGCTGAATATCGTATTTTATGTAATCAATACTTTAATCGGACTTTTTGTGCACCAAATGCTAATAAGGACTTGTCTACATGCGATATTATGATCAAAAGCCTTTAAATCATTATAAAACTAAATTGTTTTATTTTTGTCTTATTGGATATTTATTTGGCCCTTTTAAAAGCAATTCCATTGTATTTGTTTCCAGAATTTAAGAGGGAAGACAACTGGGGAAGAATAACTAATGAACATAAGAGCTGACACCACTGACAGGTTTGGATTTACTGCGGGAGCTATTATCAATCTTGGCATCAAATCAATACCAAGGGATTTTCAGCCATCAGAATTATCTATCCAAGCGTATCGTCAACAAAATTAACCTAATAAAAGTTTACATCAATAAACCAGAAATATCCCAACACAATCATTTTGCAATACAATGCTACAAGCCCACCTGAGATTCGCTACAACACCTGTAAATATTATTCATATCTAAAGGTCAAATCTACATGTATATTTGTCTCGCTGACGGCCGCTAAAATATTGTGCGTTTATAACGCGCCAGTATCCATGGCTGCCTGAGGTGTATTCTGGTTAAATGTAGGAATGATAAGACCAGAACTAATGATTTATTCTTGATTATATACAATAAATAAACAGCTTTAAGATTAATCCCGGTGAGAAAGACTTCAAGAATGCTTTTATATTCTTAGTATCTTTTATTCAAATCACATATAAAATTTTTAAACATAACAGCACAGGCTGAATTACAATATGAATACGTTACAAATTTTGATCACCATAATGGTATTCCTAATGAAGAGAACGTCTGAATTTATGAGCTGCTTCTTAAAGGCAATGGGGATGGGGATGGGGGTACTGTTTCCCTTGATATCACCTAAACCTCATTTACTGCAATATCAATAACATTATTATTAACTGACTACAATTTCACAACTTAAAGTAAAAATGTATTTAGTGTTACGAAGAATTATTGCTAGTGATCTGGTAAAAAAGTTGGATTCACAGTACAAGTTACTGTTTTTTTTTAAATTTCCTCACATCCACAAATTATTTTTTAACTCACATCAGTTAAATTCCTCTCTCAATCGTTCGTGGTTTGGGATACATATGGTATGAATCATATCTATTGCTTCTTTTATTTGCTTTCAATGTGTCTACTTGGTAAAAGTGAGAGAGTAATTTAGCTGTTTTGCATCGACTATTTTGGATAGTTAAAGTTACGTCATGTTAAGTTTCAGTTTGTTGCTAATTTATTTTCCTTTCATGCACTGTTCATCATTTAGATGTATGCCTCAATAATGAAAGTGATTCTTAAAAGGAAAAAAAAACTTTTAAAACCTAGAACTAAAAGGAAAATGACAGAATTAGTAGCATTTTTACATACTACATTCAACAAATCATTAAAAGGCAGCAAACGCTCAGACGTATTTTGAGACAAACTTGTAATCCAACTTAAAGCTGAGACATTTAAACAGAAAATTGAGGTCATATCTTGTGTTCCATAGTACTTGTCGAGAATTTATTGCAGTGAGCAAATTAAGAGTTAAGCTATAAAAAACAAATCTATAAGGCACCTTAACCTAGTTTAGACAATTACATTCAATGGAGTATTTAGCTCATTTGCTTTCCAGAAGCAAGTAACATATTGAATATTACAGCAGTAAAACATTACATTAGATCTTAATGAAGATGGGAAATGCAGATAGATATTATCATCCAGTAAAGATGCATCTTTTTAATAACATTATGAGAATAAATAGTGTGTTCTCATTTCCTATACTATTCAATAGTGAAGTATGTCATCTTTGGATAGTAGGTCCTATAGCATTTGGATTTGTTGACGGCGGCTATACTAGATGTCTGTTGCAGTATGTGATATAATGGACATTATGAGCTTTAGTGAAATCACCTAGCATCTGTTTATTATTTCTTTATATATTCTTTAATTTTCTGAACTGGACTAAAGAAAAAAAAACCAGAGGATCCACTAATTAGTCTTAAATAGACTCCCAGGCTTCTATACAATTGTTGATTATTCATTGTTTATTCATGAAAATAAGTGTTCTACTTAATGTATGACACACCTCATTTTTAATTACCTCGTTTTAATTGGCTGGTTTTAATTCTGATTTTAAGCTGATTGGTCTGTTTTTACACAAATCCTATGTGGTTTTTATTTGCTTCTGTTACTGAGAATACATATTGTAAACATAATTTATGGATGAATGAGATTTTCTCATCAGTATTCTTAAAAATGATCAAATAGATCGAAACGTTGAATCTCAAAGTGTCTCTGTCTCTTTTCGGAGTTACTGTCTTTTTGTTTTATTTAGGACTAAAGCAAAAGAGGGTAAAATGTTTACTGTGGATATCATGATTTACTTATAGATACTGATTCAACAATTCAAAGTGCAAAATAATGTAATAATAATAATAATAATAAGTTTAAGATAATTATCGGAATCTATATTAATATTAAAATGTAATTTTTGTTACCAATTTATGTGATTTCATGTCCTTGACAAAATATAATAATTATGAGGATTGTGATGGAGATGACAAAGACCATGACAATAACATTTATAATATTTTTTGATAACACTGGGTTAGTTATCATATATTTGACTCAGACACATTTTTGAGCCATTGCTTATTATACAGATATTTTACATTTGTCTCAAATTGTAAAATGCATAGAATAATACTAAGAATTTAACTTATTTCAATTGAAAATATATGAGAAACATTAAAATTAAATTTCCATTGGAAGTAAGTGGTTCTTTACTACATTCACAAGCTACCTGTATATAAACAACATCACAACGTCTTTATTGCCATGTTTTTTTTTCAAAATTTTAGGTAATTAAGAACCTTTCACTTTTTTGTAGTTTTACTATATATTTTCTTTCCTTGTATGTTAACATGAATCATGATGTTGTTTATACCTAATAAATTCAATTTGATAACAAGGTGTTGGTAATAAGTAATAAATATTAATAATAGTTAAATACATAAAAAAAATAGTTAATACATATTTACATGATATTGACTGTATTGAAAATATTGACTTTTTTGTAAAATGAGTAAACTTATAACAATGATAGTATTATAATTATTATTTGGACTGAATTTAATACCATATAGTGTAGAAAGCACTGTAATGAGAAAAAAAATATTTAGTTTAAGCGAGGCTAGATCAACGATGATATTTTAAGCTTAAAATGCCAACGGTGTATAGCACAGTAAAAGCTTATAAAATGCCTTGCATGAATACAGAATGAAACGATGCAGCCAGATACTCTTAGATGTGATGTGTATGCATAGGTTTGCACGCTTGACATTTTGTCTGCACAATTTATATATTCTAAATTAACGCCCCAAATTGCAGTGGAAATCTGCAACACTGCGCAAGTGACAGGCAAAATAGAAGATTTATTGATATGACGCCAGCCTAGACAATTGTCTAACATGGCGGGATACTCTGGATTAGGAAAAAATTGACATTGAGGAAAGCACTGATTTTCTAGCTCATATTCTGCATAAGAATTATATTTATTTCTTAAATATTTGAATAGTTTCATCTGCCGGGTTTGCATATTACTCTATTGCATATTATTGTTTTGTTACTGTTTGCTTGGTATTGTACTGTATTATTATATATATTATTATTATAATTTTTCACTTTTAATTATATTCTTTATCTGTTGTTTGTGTTTTGAGTTGTCATGTATTTTATTTTTTTAAAGAGGGCCTCTGATATCTGCTCACCTCCTTGGCTTAGATGGAAGTGTCACCTTTTTTAAGGGTAAATAAAAAATACATATATTAATGAGATTTTGGCTTTTTTTAAATATTTTCCCTTTTTCAATTAATTTGGACAAATGCCTTTCACACCCCTGATGAAAATGCCATTGTGATGATTATTTCATTAACTTATTACCATTAATTATTCTATTCACTCTTCTATATGACTGCAAACAAAACTTATCTTTACAAATGTTGAGAAAGCAAGTACGATTAATTTAATTCGAAGATTCTAATTAGCTTAACCCAGTAACTGACTGTGAACTCACCTTGGCACTGTAAACCTTGTCTTCCAACTACACCCCTGAGAATATAAATAAATCAAATAATTATTTAAAATATTTTTCTTTAATACATAACATGAATGATGGCAGACTTTAATACTTTTCTGAAAATTTCTTTTTTATTATGTGTTTCTTTTATTCTTTTTACTTGTGATAACAATGCTGGGTCACTGAAAGTGTAATCACACAAAAGACAGAAAGTCTATCTCATACAAGAATTTGTTATTTAAAGGTAACATAAACGACGACTTAAATATGCCACACAATTCAATTGAACAATTATTATTGCATACAACTGATCTGATAAGGAACCACAGTAATTAACTAATAGTGATCTATTGGATTTAACAGCCAGCTACAGTATTATGCATAGTACTTTTTTGTAGCACAAGCTCAGAAAATTAGAAAAAAAAAAAAATCTTAATTGCTCATGCTACATATTTTTAAATAGAAATTGTAACTTGCCACCTTTGCCTTGAAACAGGTGTGCACTGAGTTACAGGGAACCTTAAGTCCCTGGCCCAGGATTTATCAATCTCAGCTTAAGTCCCTGGCCCAGGATTTATCAATCTCAGCTTAAGTCCCTGGCCCAGGATTTATCAATCTCAGCTTAGCGAATGTCTTAAGTCAAAAAAAGTTAAGATGTCCCTAATAAATATCTTAAGCTGATTTATTAAACCATCTTAGCAAAATCTTGGCTTAAAAATTGTCTTAGATGGCGCTTCCGTACAGTTGACTTCCTAATTTTAAGCAATTTTTAAGCTAAGCAATATTGATAAATTTGACTTAAGAAAAAAAATGGACTTAAGACGAATTTAAGCTGATTTTTAGTTAGATAAATCTGACCATTGGATCTGTTAATTTGCACTTGCATCTCTTTCAATGAAGCTTCATGAAGCTTCATTGAAACTGCTTCCACATATTGTTGTACTTGTGTTTTGTAAAACCCATATCAATCGAAAAACTTTTGTGATAACCTTAGAATACCCACATCAATATAATTTGCCATACTCCTTTGTATTACACAAGAGCATCAGCCAAGCATAAAAGTTAAATTATCGAACAAAAGGTCGCAGGCAAGACGTTCTTTGGAGCTATGCTGTACCGGACACTAAAGGTTTGCTATAATACTACGGTTGGTTGGCGAATCGGTTGTGGCTTGGAATCCCAACCTTGAGGTCAGTGGTTCGAATCTCGCGCTGTGCAAGTCGCTTTTGTCCTTGGGCAAGGCACCTTATCTACATTTGTTTCTCTTTACCCGGCAGTACAAATGGGTACCTGGTAGGATTTTGTGGCATTGAATGTTCTAGTTTCGTGCGTTAAGTAGCGCATAACTAGGGATACTCCCCAGGGAGCAGAGAGGGTTGCACTTTGAGCTGGTTTGCCGTTGTACGTTATCCACTGACCAGGGGTAAAACGCTCAGCGCCTTTGAACATTCGTTGGAATTGGCGCTATATAAATGGGTATAGTATTGTGTAGTAGTACTGGCAACATAATTAGACCGCTGCTTCCCAATCCTATATTTCCCAGAAGGCCACTTTTCAATCTGATCTGCTACACAGCGACTCGTAAGTTCCCCTCACATACCTTCATGATTGGGGATGTAAAACAGCAGCTACACCCAGATATAAAAAAAAAAATGTCTGGTCCAATCATGGAGGAAATATATTAAGATAGGTCTATATATAATGTATTTCCTCCATGGTCCAATATATTCTTAACTTTAGTTTCTTCTATTTCATACAAATTGTTTATTACTAAAGTATGTACTTAATATGTTTAGTAATCATTTTGTATTGCTGGGATTTGTAAATTAAGATAGTTTGTGCCCTTGATTCAAGCGTGAAATGCTAAATAAATAAATGGCAAATATGGAAATATATTAAGATAGGTCTATATATTAATATATTTCCTCCATGGTCCAATATATTCTTAACTTTCGTTTCTTCTATTTCATAAAATTGTTTTTTACTCAAGTATGTACCGGTATTCAATATGTTTAGTAATTTTTTTTGTATTGCTGGGATTTGTAAATTAAGATAGTTTGTGCCCTTGATTCAAGCGTGAAATGCTAAATAAATAAATGGCAACAATATAAATGCATTCAGAATTGTTATTCATAATATCTGTCCACCATTCAAATTAACTTGGCATTTATTATCAAAATATACGTATTTTATTACTAGCTCTTGAGGAAGAGGTAGGGTATATATAAATGTCCAATGTCTCATAAAATGTGTTTATATAAGTGAGTGACTTGGTAATATCAGGAAATCTGTTGATATCAAAATATTTATTCTAATAATTAAATACAATAAACAATATTAATGATAATACAGAATACTAATACTAATTAAATAGCTTAATTGTATTATCTTCAAATTTATCTTGCTCTAAACAATTATTTTGTTAAAGAGATATACAAGAGATAACTAGTTAATAATCTGTGTTTATATAAGATAAGGTCTTCGTTGGTTGGTTGGTTGGTTCGTTGGTTGGTTGATTGACTGATTAATTGATTGACTGATTGAAAGAATTTTCTATTGGTTATGAAAAAAAGAGAGTACTAAAATATCTTGGACTCAAAGAATGACTAATGAAAAAGTCTTGGAAATGGCAAACACCAAAAGATGTTTACTTAAAGAAATTAGAAAGAGAAAACTAAAATTCCTAGGGCATATTATTAGAAGAGATGGCATGCAAAAACAGCTCCTAGAAGGGAAAAATCAATGGAAAAAGACCCAGAGGCAGACCACACAAGAAATGGTCTGACAACATACAAGAATGGACTGGCATGACATACGACGCTTGTAGCAGGATGTCTAAAGATAGAAACAAATTGAGAGACATTGCAACCTACCTGGCAGGAGACGGTACCTGAACAACAATGAAAAAACATTTCTATGATTTGAGTAAGAATGATTTGCTGTGGCATAAGAAACAAGCCACATAAAAAGTGGATTAATTTTTATCATGCCGAAGTCGGCACAGAATCAATTCAATATCCAACAGGCAAAGAACTAGGTGTAGTTTTTAATACTTCCGTACATACCATGTTAAAGAAAACTGATTTTAGAATAAAGTTTTTTATTTATACTGACCATTTACACTGTTAACTCATTAACATAGAATTTCTAGTGTTACAAAACAAATTTATAGCAAAAAGGTTCTTTAAGGAATGACTTCCTTTGGCATAAGAAACATGCCACATAAAAGGTGGTTTAATTTTATCATGCAGAAGACAGCACAGTATCAACTCCATTTCCAGCAGGCCAAACTAGGTGTAGTTTTTAATCCTTATCTTCTGTAATCTCATTACTGTACAAGAACTCATGATTTTGAAATTATTATTGTCATCTAAACTGACCGCTTAGTTCATTAACATACACTTTCTAGTGTTAACTACTACTTTCATTATTAAATGCATATGTATATACAGCTGTTTGTTTCCTAAACGCTATTACAAAGTTCACAGGTCAAAAACTTTATTTACTTGTTCTGATGAACAATTCACTATCGCAAATTTTGTCAGTAAATTCATTTTGTAATATTCACAAGTGGTCAGTTAATATAAAAAAATATCATAATTAGAGAAAAAAATAATAACCCTGTAATTGCAAGATTTGAACCCTGGATTCTGGGATTGGAAGGCAGGCATCCCACCATACTACCATACCATTTACCAAGCTAGAGCTTAAAGGCCTGTTTACAGGTCAATGTTAAAAAGCTAAAAAGCAATTGTTCATACAGAAAATAAAAGCAATAAAATGTTTTCACACTAGCATGATTCAATGATCATTTTACGGTGTATACGATAAAAAAATATTTTCACAAGTCTATCAAATGACGTCATAATCATGGGAAAACGATGAAATCTTAGTAGTACTAACGATTTTATCGTTTTCCCATGATTATGACGTCATTTGATTTGTGAAAATATTTTTTAATCGTATACACGATAAATCGTTATCGAATCATGCTAGCGTGAAAACTTCTCTTATTTCTTTTATATTTATATTTCTTTTATTTCGTATTTGAACAATTGCTTTTTAGCTTTTTATCGTTGATCGATCGTCATAGCGTAAACATGTCTTAACGGTGTTTTTGGAGTTTTATTGTGGTATAAAAGCCTGAAACATGTATTTCTACTTTGCTAAAGCCGTATTTAGATGTCATACCATTTTTCCTCATCAAGTTTGTATGTCCATTGAGAAAGCCATATATTGATATAAATAGATCAATTGTAGCTGTAAATGAGCAAGCAAAAAACAGCAAACTCGTTAGACCACGGTATAGCTGGTCTGAAGCCCATTATCTACGTCACGATAACTATAGCCAGCTAGGTAATACAGCCAAAATATTTTAAAAGTATGTTTCTCATTTGGCTTTTATTTAAAGAAAAGGATGCCATTAAGATGGCCACACGCACGGGGTTGCATGTTTAGGTGTTTGCAGGCCTGACATGATCTACGAAAACTAATTTTCTTATGGAAGTGGTTGTATTTTTCTGAAATTTAGGATTTATCTTGTGCAAACAGTAAAATGAATGTAGCAGCACAGCTTACTCAAGTATGTTTGAGTATTACGTGGCTACCTGTAACAAAATTTTGTATCGGAGCACAGAAAAACGAGCTACTCCACAAGTATTTTATTGTAAATTGGAGCATAGTCTCAGCTGACCTCAAATGATAATGTATCTGAACCACTTGTCATATTTAATGCCACGCTCACTAATATCACTCCATGATGCAGCATAGGTTGATGGAATGACAAGCAAGGGACATACTAACAGTAAGACGTACTGGGAAAAGTGTAGATAAATGTATTAGTGAGAGGCAAAACTTATGATAAAAGATATGAGATGTGGTAGATAATTAATATTTAAGAATGAGAAGAGTTATAAGGTTTTAGATATGTACATGTAACATCAAAACAAGAATATGTTAAGAGTTGCTGCAGTATCGCTTACAAGACAATTGATTATTTATTTCGTTTTCAGTGTAGGAAAGCCCGCTCAGTAAAATCATGCTCGTCTGTTGTGCCCCAACTACACATTTAAAAGACTTTTTGATTAATAACATAACTTACATGAAATCTTACCTGCTTTAAATTAATTAATGTATACAAACACAAATGATACAATTTTGATCATATTATTTCTATATTTAGAGAATTCTCTCCAACCAAGAGATTAAATTGGTACCTGGTAGATAGTAAATTATTTATAATGGCAACGATCTACGTTAATTAAATCCAGGACATGATTAGGGCCTACTACATCATAGCTGGAAGCCTGTGTATGCTTATTCTGTATAAATAAAACTGTCACAATAGATTATAATTAATATTTAAACAACACATAAATCAACATTTGGAAAATAAAAAGCGTTTAATAATAACATGCAATATTGCTTATGTAGGAAATGGTATGAAATCAATTTTAATTTATACACAGAAATAATTCAACTTGGCATTCTAGAGTCGGTAATTAAATATGACTTGCAACGTAAACATACCCGCTATAAAATGGTCCGGTCCTGATTAATGAGGATATTTGATATGTATAGTGGAGTACATCATCGTTTGATGATAATCATTTCAAAAAACAGATTACAATTTAAATGAATGATAGCTTACAGAATGCTATTAAGATTAGCATATTGCACGTACATGAAAAACTTGACCATTCTCATGTACATGTTATCATCAAATTAGTATAGACATCATGATTGAGAACATTACATTTACTTATTAATACTGGTACTATAAATGGGTGGCAATGTGACAAGGCGCAGAGGCATACTCCAGTCCTACCCAATTGGTCCTTTTAAATATTAATTTTTCTTTTTTGTACAATTCCAGCTGCTTTCCTGATGAACAGCAGCAGCTGCAATGCAGTGCCAGCACCCACTAACGGAAACATTGTACTTTTATACCGCTCTTATGCGAGGAGCAGAGCGAAATCAACATATAACTACAAGAGTGATTTTAATTTGAAATATTAAGAAAACGAATAAAAACTAATTGAAAAAGCCTAGAACTGATTCAATATTAATTTTGCTTTCATAAAGAATCCAAATCTTTGGCTTTAGGGTGAAAGATCATTAAGTAACGACGAACCACGATACATATGGAATTAAGATTATTTGAGTACTTAAATGAATCATGATGCCTTAAAGACTAAGGATCAACATGCTCTTCTTAAGAATGTAAGATAATTAAGGAATTGAAGCTATTAAGGAGTACGATTCAAGGAATTAAGATTCATTTTAGGCCATAATTTATACACAAACATGTATTCAAGCACTATGACGATTCTTAGAATTTTGATTCTTGGGATTAGAAAGAATCTGAAATCAAATTACCTATTTGATGTTCAACGAAAAATATCAACTTTTTTTGAACTAACTACGTGGTGCACCGCAAGCATTTAATGTATTATTTCTTTGCCATGCAAACCTTCAAACAATACCACCTATGAATTCCAATACTATACTCTACAGTAGGTGTACGATTTGTTTTTGTCGTTTTGCATTAACTATATTTTACATATTCGCCAATTCCTATTTAATCAAATTTCTTAAAAATTCTCTTGGCAACAAAAATACTAATTTTGGCACCAATGGCGTTCCATATTTGCTTGCTGTTTCATAGTATACTATGTTTTTTTGGCTTTCTTGACATCCAAGTTCAACAACATAACAAGTTTCTCAACATAAACCGACGCTGTTGGCGCTCTCCGAAAATAGCTAATACTAGGAGATCAATTAGACTTGTGGCAAGTCTAACAAGTTGCATGTAATATAGAAGTTGTGGCATGATGTATCATTTATCATTAATTACCTCAAAATTGTACTTAAGTGTAATTTGTTAAACTTATGTATAATTTACTTAAGTGAAACGCATGCCATAGATGCACAGTGCATGCAATACACTTTGTTGATTGATAAATTGAAATATAAATAATTAATGTTGATACTTATAATTCATATATCAAAAACAACAGCAGTAACAAAGATATTAAATAATTTTTAATCTTTATTATTTAATATGTTATATTGTTTATTCCACCTATAGTATTGACAATCAAACTTACATGTACATGTGACAATATACCAAGTGTGCCAACAGCCAGCAATAATCGGGGCGGATCCAGAGATGTCCAAAAGGGGGACGAAAGGGGGTGCCAAAAATAGGGCTGACCGACAAAATACTACCCTGGGGATCCGGAAGGCATGCCGCTGCTAAATTTTTGTGTTATAGATGCTCAAAAATAACCTCTGAGTCATTTTGGCGATCAATTTTTTTCTTTTTCTTTCTTGCTCTCTTTTTTTCTCTTGCTAAAGGGGGACCGGGGCCGGGCCAGCCCCCACCTAAATACGCCCCTGACAATAATAAGATGTAACATGGCCAAGTCAAAAAAAAGTAGTTAGAGACAGAGACAAGAGACTAGTAATTTTCTTTATTTGGCACAAAACCATTATTTTTACTATCCATTTCCTAAAGGATATAGATTAGACTATTATTTCAGTCTAGCTAAACCCCATTATTAGAGCTTCTCCTCAGCATCAATACCTAGTGTATTTGGTGGATATTATCTCATTGATCGGATTATACAGTGCCAGGCAACTTTAATTGTAATTGTAATTTCTACTGGCACTGGATGGTCTGATAATGAAGCTAGCAGAGCATGACCAGGAATAATGGCAGGTGAATATTCAAAGAAACAGTTGCCACCACACAAATTTAACATCTGTTTTTGATCACACTAAAAAAAATACTAACCTAGCTCTATGTAATACTATAATTGTAGAAATAACATTAACATCAGGGGCATACGCCAGTTCCGGCCTGTTGGAGGAGGTGCGAAAACTGAGAATGCAGAAATTGATCCCTATTTCAATGAAAACATAATGATCATAGGGTCTATTTATTATCTTAACCCACTGAGTGGGTGTGGCACCCCCTAGCCCATGCCCATTAACATAGCATACAGTACTGCACTGCCAGACTGGGATACATCCAAAACCACCTCAAATTTGCACAGAAAATTACAAGGAATATAAGTGCGCAGAATTGTTAACTAAAGTACTGAGTAATAGGCCATGGGGTGAAAATCCTAATGTTCAGTCCCGTTCCGAAATTTTCCTAATACTTTCACTCATTATGATAATTATTATAATAATATTTAAAAGCACCAAAAAAAAGTTCGACCGTCAGAACTCACAGAGGTCAAGAGAGTGCCGGTATTGTGACCTACAACTCTGAAAATAAGGAATTCCGGAAGCATAAAGGAATGGGAATGGTGAATTCCATCTTTAAACAGGACGCCCTGCTCCGAATACAAGGCGAGATTGGAATTGGGCATACACGGTACTCTACGGCTGGAGCATCATCGCTGATCAATTGCCAACCATTTGATGTTGATACAATTCATGGAAGAATCGCAGTTGCCCACAATGGAGAGTTGGTCAACAAAGCTTCATTGAGAAAGCAGGTGAGATAGTTAATATCTGTCTCTTATACACATCTAGATGTGTATAAGAGACAGGCCTAGGAACGTAATAAAACGGTAATTTTCTTAAAATTGCAGAAGATATTTTTGTCGAACTTTTTATATTTGATTCAATACATATTACTTAACTATTGTAGGCCTAAATTTTTTATTATGAAAAGATCGGAACGGAATTCGTTTTCTAGACGTCTTTTGAGCTTCACCCCATGGCCTATAATACACTGTTTGTGTATGGAGACAATCCAAGGCCAAATTTTTGGCAAAATCTGCATGCATCTGCATACAAAAAATGTATTAAAAATGATTGAGTGACGACTGTTTTAGATTTCAGCTTCCATCACATATATACGCTGATATTTAATGTTTACAATATACAGATCTCCGGTTGGCGGTGATGGTGTAAAGCCCATACATTGTTTTGGGTGCTAGCTTGGTGTTATTGTTTTTTGTGCTTTTTTTTTTTGCTGCAATATTGTAAAGCGCATAGAGACCTCGTTTATTTGCGCTATATAAATCCATCTATTATTATTATATAGGTATAAAATGCATCTGTGCAAGACCATCCTGATTATTTTTGGCCTTGAGTGATAGTAAATCCACTTATTGTGTATACAAGTAGTATACCACCAATGCAATTTATATGATTCACACATCAGGCTCATAACAACAAATATTTGATGCTAGGTAGTCAAAAACCAAAATCAAACAAAATGTATGTACAAAAAATAATCTAATAAGACATTCCTCCATGGTTTAATATATAAAGCAACATGTTTGTCTTGTGAAAAGGATATCTGCCTAAACAGTGCATATTAAATATGCTAAAAAAAATGGTTAAAGATTCTTAAAAACTATTAAAACAAAAATTATTGCTGCCTAGTGTGTTAATGTGTTGTTTACAAACTGTACACGCACTCTTTGTGACCTGACGACCTTTAATATCTGTCAGTTGAATGACTCGTCGGGAACAACAAATTACATGATAGTGTTTTATGGATGCTCGCGCACGAGCTTGGCGCAAGGATGCCTATCAAAGGCGTGCTGTAATAATGTCGCGCTTATCCACTAAAATGAGACTGTCGTGGGGTCATTCGCTATCATTTCACCTAATGTGCACTCTACAAAGTCATAAATGTCAACGACAAAACAACAACGCTGTCTAGATATCTATATCTACAGTAAATTTCAATGGTGTCAAGAACAAACTATACATACAATGGCTATCAATGCTTAACCTTTCCAACTCAAGTGAAAGCCAAACCTTGAATTATTAGAAAACTATACAATCCAAAAAAAAATTAATGGGATCACACCACTGATCTCTACTATAATAGCTGGATTGCCCATCGGCCAATCCTTGTACAAAAAAAAAGCGAGGCCACTGATGCCATGTTGGAGTGCCTAAGTGGCGTACCAGTTTAGACAAGTTTCTTTTGGCATTTGTTTAAATTATTGTTACAATTCTTGCAATAATTTTCAATAATATGTTTAACGTAAGAATTTTTGTATGCAGTTTACAAAAGCACGAGCAAAGTCGTGTTACTATAGAGACGTCGATCACTAACAACGCAAATAACTTCACTTGCGTTGTTTTAAACTGCATAAACAGTCACGTCAAGTGGTTAGATCATTACTTTAAATTTAAGATTATTATTAAAATGTTTTGCAAGAATCATTACTCTTAACAATAATTTAAACAAATGCCAAAATGAAACTTATCTAAACTGTCATTTAAACCCTCTAAACATGACAACCAGCCAATGAGATCAGTCTGTGGTTCACACCCAAAATCAGCTAACTTAGGTCATGATTTAATTATCAAAATCATCTTAACAATTTAATAGCAAACAAAAGGTTTCATGCCAAATCAAGAGCTCTGAAAGAAAACTATTTGACTTGAACTTAATGTCATGCTTGAATTATCACAAAATTTTTGCGGGTACACAGACAATGAAACACCTACGTATATCTTACCATATTCTCCGAATTTAACATCACTCCTTTCAAAATCAGACAAAAACTTTCTATTCAAGTTTACTTGTAATGCTGTTCAATCAAAGGATTGCCCTTTTTTACCTAAGTGGCAAGTCCAGAAATTTGAAATAGAGGGGGTGCCTACAGCGGTACTTTCACAGCCCACCATGTTTAAGGTTGAGGTGCTTATTATTATGGCACAGAAATGGCACTCTCAGAAATTTAAATATAATTTTCTTACTTTTCTCCCTACTTTTTTATAATTTTGAAAAATTTAGGGATAGGGATGACAGGGCTGGCTAAGTCCCCTCCCCTTGAATCAGCCACCCACTGTTCTATTTGAAACATGACAATCTTAGCTTTTATTCAACGCTAGCACCTCCCGATTGCAAATACATTCCACACTCATACCCACTCAATTCATCTCGCTCATTAAAACTTAATCTATTTAAATACTTCCTACACAACTGATAGCAAGTGTGTAAAATTAAAACTCAAATCTTCTGCCAATTTATAAGTATGCAGGTGTACTATTTGCTCTTAATCTCTTGGATGACCGTACAGTAGAGTCCTTGCCCTATTATTTGAGTTTTGTGTATTATTGTATTGTTTATTCAGATGCCCTTGATGGCACAGTTGCAATCATGTTGCAATCAATATTGAATTGAATTTTGTATCTTTGGCCAGTGCATCTCATCCATGCTCTCTTTCCAGCTAACAGTGGGTACCTGGTAGGTTTGTGTACCAATGCTCTGTGCCATGCAATGGTGCGTCCTCTGAAGGTGGCTGCTCTCTCTTGACAGCATGGAAGTTCATCCCGGGATCACCCAGGTTTCTGATGCATGAAATTCCACCAAATAAATCATGCAGAAATGGAGACTAGTGTACAGAGAATACACTGATAAGGATTACAAAGATTTTATGATTATTCTCTCTACACTTGATTTAATCTGTATTCATAATGCTGTATTGGAAGCCCATCCCATGGACTGGCACCTTACTGTTGAGTACAAGCACCATTATATTTGTCAATCCAAGACAATGAAAAATCTTAAAAAAATATTTTATTTACTATCACTTTGAATTGCAGATCATTATCAAAATAGGACACTCTACTATGTATTATAATAATGATAATAATAATAACAATAACAATAATAATAATAATAATAATAATATATTATCAGGAGATAGATCTATCTCGAATTTCGGACCCAAACTGTGGAATAACCTACCTATTTATATTCATAAATCATCTACACTCGATTCATTTAAAAAAAGTCTTAAATTAAATTTACAACTTTAATTAAAATGCCTGGCGACATCCACGGGGGACATGAAAATGAAACTGTGTGACTTTTTGCTGTATGTTTTCATTTATGTTTGATTGTGATGTGTATTGTTTAAATTTTGTTGTAATATGTCAAAGCGCTATGTAAATAGCGCTTAATAAAAGGAATAAATAAAATAATATACACTGTAATATATTCTGACCCAATTTATCTCTCTACTGCATGCCTAAACTCTGTTATAATGTGAAATTTCTGAGCTGCCATTTTTAATTGCTCCTTCATACAGCATGTATCATCTCATTGATGATTAATATCTACTGCGCTATATACTGTAGCCTAAAACACCACCATGTGGGTAAACCACTTTCATATTTAATCCATATCATGTTGAATAGTTTCATTATCAAAACTGAAAATTCAATGTACAATATCAAACTTGAAAATTATTTAACTGCACAAAAATTCAAATTGGCAATATCTCAGCTACAAAGCAGTCACAAAGCAATTAACAGTCCAAATATAAAAATACATTGTAGAAAGTATACTGTCTCTAAACTACTGAATGACATTTTACTACGGACATAATTAGGTGTAGGCTACGTACTGTGATACAGATTAATACAGTGTTGAGTATGGTTGGTACTATAAATAGAAACTTCATTCTATTATGTCTACAGTAATATTAAATATCGGAATAGTTCTCACAATTCCGCTCCCCTTAGGTCTGGTAAAATATACGCCTAGATTGTATTTTATTAGAGCACTGTGCCCTCGACTCATTATTATAGACTTTATTTTATTAGAGTATTGAAGGTTTGAATAATGAGATTTGGATTGATTACACATCGTTATATCGTATCTGAGATGATATAAAGCACTTGAAAAATAATGGTTTCTGAAATTTGTTCAATTGGTTAGTTTGTTTATTTAAAGTTTTATTAGTTTTCAATTTAATAATAATAAAATAATAATAATAATTAATAATAATAATAATTTTCAATTTAATAATAATAAAAATAATAATAATAATAAAATAATAATAACAATAACAACAATAATAATAATAATAATAATAATAATAATAATAATAATAATAATAACAATAATAACAGTAATAATAATAATAAAACACAGTGCATATTATGGGGACCTCTATGCACTTTAAACATAAATATAATAATATAGTAATAGTGTCAGATTTACTGTATATAGCACAAAATGCTGGAGCTTTGATGCACTTAACATTAAATATATATAAAAAATAAAGAGAATTTACGCTTAACTGCAAGCTTAACTCGTAACCTAAATATAAAACATGCACTCAAAATAAGACAAAAAAAATGGACTAAGAGAGAATTTTAAATTAAAATAAAATATTTTCATTGTATGGAATGTTCCTATATTCATTTTTATATAGAGCAGGTCAATAAAAGGTCTTTAAATCAGAAAAAATATCAGTTTTATTTTATTTTTATATAATTCCTATTTGGATAGAGGTATAACGGATGATGAAATGAGCAATTCTATGGTTTAATTGAATTTTAGAGAATTATCCAGATTTTATCAGATAGAAGATGTCATTATACATAATTGAAAGAATATCATTACTATGAACACTCTGTGTTGTTAGACATAATTGTACTTTCCATCAATGTCATATATATTGCCAGTCTTGTAGTACTACTAGAATGTACTTGGCTGTTGAAAGCTAATGTTTGAAAAAAATCGATAGGTAAATTGTTACTTGGGAATCAAGCAAAACCACATACCACATAGACAGGCCTGTAGCCTGGGGAGATTTTATGGTTCGAGCAAAATCTCCTTCTAGAGAATCCCCTCTTTTCTGGTGAATCCCCACTCCTCCCCCCCCCCCTCCCACATCTTTTCTGGCGAACCCCCCTGAATGAGTCCTCCAACCCAAATAATGCACTGTAATCTGGAGACAGGAGAATTTGCAGGTGAAGGGCACCCACATTCCCACTAATTAGTGAAAAGCACCCTCAACGTCGAAATTTTACGGGCCGTACGTTAAAAATTTCGTGGTTGTACTGTGGGTACAAACATATCTAGGCCTAGCCTAGTCCTAGTTTTTGAAATTTGGGAGAACTTGAATAAATTCAGGAGACCGGGAGATAGCATGAAAATTCAGGAGATTCCCGATTGAATCAGGTGGATTGGAACCTTTGGTTTTGCTGCATAGCTTTTTAAAACAGAATTGCTTTTATAGTCAATATTTAGAACCATAACACAAAAAAAAATCGCTCTGGCTTTCCCACCACACCTGGGTCCTTGAGTGGGTCCCTGCACCCCATGCCCAAAGAACTTCCCTCCCCCCTCCCCAACCTTGAAGAACCTGGCTATGAGCCTAATAGAAGTAGATTCTATTTGACAATGAAAACCACAATAATGATAACCTGTGTCCTCCTTTGACTCAACTGCATTTGTTACATTCTATAGAAACGTTGGTATAGCTCCTGTGCAGTGTGTAAGCATGAGTCGTCCACAATATTTAATTAAATTTTAAGATGGACGCGGCTATTACAGTTTCCAATTTTAATATAATTTGCGAACTGATTTAATATATACATAATATCCCATTTTTGAAATTACAAATCTTGTGAATGTTCGTTATGTAGACGTTCACTTAAAAGTTGTGATGACGCAGCAGGAGCATTGCTCCATCTGAGTACAGCGACATGCGATGCCATAGAAATACGATAGTTCTAGACAAGTTCTTTGCATTATTACTATACTTGTATTAAAAAAAAATAATATCGAATGGCCCAGATAGGCAAAGAAGAAGTGAACGTTGGAGAATAATGAAAAACTAAGAAATATATATGCATAATGCTGTGCAATTTAGGCAGCAGTATTGTATACTGAATAATTAAGCCCTATTATTACTAGGTAGGCCTACTCGAAGTTTGTGAACCGATAAAAACGGAAGAAATCGTCTAACTGGGCCATTCGGTACTATTTTGTATGGATACAAGAATAGAAATAATACAAAGAACTCGTCTAGAATCGTCCTAATCCCATGCATTACAATGGCCTGTCGATAAGCTTAGATGGAGCGATCCACCTGCTTCGCGATCACAAATTTAGTTTAGAAAGTCTACGTAATGAGTGCGCACGAGATCCGATATTTCAAAAATGGGATATTATGTAACTGAACTAAACTAAACCAGTTCTCAAGTTATACAAAATTGGTAAAGTTCTCCTTTAAGATTGTAGATATAAAGCTTCTCAAGATTGAACTTAAAAATGACTGTGAGTAGGCAGGGGTGGATTCAGTAGGGGCAAACCCCCCTCCCCATTTTGCCACTCAATTTTAAAATTTCAATGCATATTAATGTTATGTGCTACCTACTTATTTATTCTGAAACTGTTTGGAATTTACTGGTAAGTGCACAAAGAACAGAGTCGGTAAGTAAATTCCATTCAGGAATAAATCTTTGGGTAGAGACCTGACTTGGCTATTAACAAACTTTATCAGGTTTGAGATAACTCGCACTTAGCATAGTCAATAAAAAGAGCTGCCACAGTGCCGTCGACGAGTTTACTCGTTCCCTAATATTTTCTTACTAATTTATTGCACATAATTTTGATGATACTATATATGACTAGATAAAATTCAAAAAATCATGTTTCTAGATTATAAACAATTGTTTTGGCAAACGTGAAGGAACCTTAATATAAAGTAAGGTCTGTAATAGTCAACCTGTTAACACTAATATCTAATTTATTTATATCGAGGAAGTTATTCACAATGAATTTGGTAACAAGGGATATAATTTGACTCAAGCATGTAGGAAGTAGTTAAAATTGAATCTGCCATTCTGTGGCTCAGATCCAAATTGTCATCATTCCTATTTTCCATTAAGATCCCTATACAAACCTGTTGAATGGTGTTATTTGGCTACTGGGCCGGAACTCAGGGGTTGGGGGGAGGGGTGCACATAGTGCGACTGCACCACCGTAAATAATAATTGTTGTATTGTATGTTGATATGAATTATTGGTAAGATTTTTAAGGTATGAGAGTGCAATTTCCAGGCGTAGATCCACACCTTCACACTGTTCACCATGGCAAAGATCAGAATGTGGGAGATAAAATATTAAAAAAAAATATAAAGTGATTGCATTGCCTGGTGATCTGGCGAACTCCAACTCTTTCCGTCAGAAATGCCACTTACCTAAACCAAAGACAAAAATATACAATGCAACAATTATTGCATTGTCTAATTATTAATCAAAAAAGGATCATAATTCAATCGGCTGTGCGATGTGATGTACTGTAATAACGTACACTGTTAGGTGTTTTTTTTATTTTCATTATTATTTTGATTTATGTCACAATGTACGGTTAATCAAAAATCATTCACAGGGAGGATATACATGTGCATTGGTTCTAATAACCGTACTTTATTATGTTATTCCAAAATTACACTAAAGCAAAAACCTATTATTTTAATTATTACTTTTTAATTAATGAATTATTATTTCATTGTTATAACAAATGCTTTAAAAAAAAATTAAAAAAAATTCTGTGATTTAAAAATCTTAAATGTTTACATGTCGTGATTTGGAAAACGCAATTTATCTATTTTTTAAGTTTTTGGCTTGGGAGCACCCTGTGGATGCAATCTATCATGGGAAGTGATCGTATACTCCAAACAATTTTTAGAAATATGAAATAATTATTATGCTTATTTAATTACTTTTCCAGCTGGTATAGGTACAACATTACCAAGTTTGTTTATGGTCAGAGTACATTTAAAGAATTGCATTATTATTTTTTCCTTTAAGAATTATAACTTAAAGTTGTGGTCATAGATGAATTTTAAAACCATATTATTAACTACGATTATTAGGTTAAACTTTCCATGTCGGCGCGTGCACTGAAAACATAATTTTTTTTTAAATTGAATCTAACATGTGTATAATAATATTCTCCTAATAAACAATTGAAGAATGGACTTCCTTTGCTATGGTTATATTAGACTGTAATATTATTAAAGAAGACCATTCAACAAACAACATAAAATAAAATTCCCACGTCGTGTGACAAAGTGTTCTCCCTTATGTTGTGGTCATATTAGAATGTAATATCATTAAAGACCATTAAACAAACAACACGAAACATATCAACATTTTAGGTTAAACTTTCCACTTCCGTGCATGCATATAACGTAAACTTTGGATATATATTATCATCACAGTTTGGAATGTACCACTCATATAAATTGCAGATAATTACTGTTGTCCGATTGTGTGCATTGAAAATGTGACGACGAACTTCGGCCACAGCCCTCGGTTGACATTTCACATCAAAGGGCCTGTTGAGTAATCTTGCACAGGAGCCTGTAATTACCTAGCTATAGGCCTCTTCCTCCTCCTTATCCTCATCATCATTATCATCTTCATAATTATCAATTGTCCATAAAAAATTGTGGAAAAAACTATGAAAAACAAAAAACAAAACTTTCCCAAGGAGGACACTCTGGATCAGCACCTGAGAGGTCAATTATTCTCACAATTTTCTGCCCTCAGCCCCAACCATGGTGGGACTAATGTGGTGTATACTTTCACGCACCCCCAACCACCAAATCCTGCATCCGCCCCAGGGCTATCATTTATTTTTATTCTATTGTTTTTCTAAGACATTTGTCATTCACAGGTTAATACTTGATTTACAGTACATATAAGAGGCTTTCTTTAAACACCAATCATATCAAACATTTATACATAACTACATTAAATTAAATGTTAAAATTCTCATACTCCACACTTCGTCTGAGTTTTCCCTTTGATTAGTCAGACAGAGATCATGATCTTGTTGCACGTTTTGAGGATGCTGCTTCATCCTCATATCTAGTGGCGTAACAAAGCTCACAATCTTTAAGATGGCATCCTTTTTTCCTCTTTGAATTCCCTGTAGTAGTAGTTTTCATCCATCATGACATTTGAAAAATTTGGTATTGAAAATTCACCTACCAAGCTACATTTTGAAACTAGAATGTTTAAAGTCAAGTTTTAAATAGTGATACTTAAACGAAATATTATACCATATCTGTTTGAATAAATGCCATTTATTGTTGAGAAGGGTTTTTAAAGGGGAATTTATTCGAGGGAGGCGTTAATTGTTTTTGTGTGTAAAATGGATCCATATACTCAAATAAATGCCCTTTAATTTCACTGTAAATGTGAAACTACAAGTCACAATTAATGTCAAAATGTGTTAATATGTGATCATAAAGACTTTGATCCCAACCAGGTTCAGATTTTAAATGTAATTCTACTGGAACTTGATCAATAATTAGAACAACACTCAATTTGGAGTAGCACATTAATAGAAAGTCTTGCAATTGATGTTGCTTCCACTAGATTTAGGGGGAGTGGGGGCGTCTAATCGAGAAAAAAATTAACAACTAAATGCATTTTTTTCCAAGGGACCTAAAAGATTGTCAAAAATCACCAAATTTTAGTCTCCTCCCAGAACGTAAAAACCAGATGTCCTCCTAGACACCCTGACCCATCCCTTGGTTTCTTGCTCCATCGCAAAAAAAATCTTTACTGTACTGTCTGATTGATGTTACTATGTCACAGATTGCAATTACCATATTAATTTGAATAGGGCCTATATGCTCAGCTTTGAATAACATCCCCTTCAATTAAATACCCTATAATAATCATCTAGGGCCTAGGCCCTATTACTTTTAGACAACAATAAACAACAGCCAACTAATGGCCAATTGATCGATCTGTTGTTTTGTCAAAATCATTCTTTGGCAAATCTATTGGTGGGCCTGCAGGTTGGCCCGCCAGCTAAAATTGTTGGGTAGGCCTACTTCGCCAACCGGGCCGGCCCACTTTGTTCCTCTGCAAGCAGGCGTCACTGGCTCTGCCTCCCTACTAGGCCTAGGCCTAGTTCCCTTTCTCACCATGCTTTCACCAATTCCTACATCCTCCTCCAGCGCCCTGTGTCACTAGACACCTGTAGAATGTTTGCCCTTCATCACACCCGCTGTGCTAGCTAGATAAATATTAAATGATCTACCATATACGTACCAAATGAAGTCCTTGCAGTGACTGCAGAAAGTGGGTTGTTTGAAGTACCGCGCGATAAATTCGTGATCCTTCACTTGATGTACATTTTTCTGTCGTAAAGCTCCGCGTCTTGCGAATCCTTTCGGCTTATTTCCAGAATTCGACATGATTGTAATTTACTGATATCCCATAGGCCTATATACTATTTAACGCCAACAAAAATGTAGAGATTTTGAGCCAAAACAAGGCCTAGTAGATAGTGTTGTATTCGCTGTGTACCTTCGACCGGTTCACTGGATGTTGTTGATATAACAACCTTTCTCGTTGTGAATTGAACGATGGGAACGATACTCAGCACATCCTAGGAACCTGCATAACATTTACCTGGTAGAAAAATCACCGGGGAAGTCACGATTATCTTCAAAGGGGGTATTTCACACTCATTCGCAAACATGAATTCTACACAAATAAAAAAGAAAATCCACAAAAATAATACCAAACCATGTTCTAAAGATCTGTTTACATTTTTTTTGCTCTTTATATATGAGATGCAATATTGGGGGTGGGTGCGCGTAATGTTTTAGTAGAGATTATGTTTTGATTGTTATTATGTTTCTTATAGGGGGCGCTATTACATTTTTACTCATAACGTGGTAATTGTTCAATTATTAATTAGAGATGATTCGGTTATGCTACAACAATTTAGGACCGGTTGTTAATAGACAGCCCGCGATCCAAATTCGGCCCGCGAAGCAAATTATTCTGGCCAGCGAGAAAAAATAAAATTGTAAGAAAATATATTTAAAGAAACTAAAAGTAATAACAATTCGATGAATATTTTTTTCAATAAAGTGAAGGCCAAACACAACACTGGGCCAATATGAAGTAGCGGGTGACCCCACACAAATCTAGAATTAAATCCGTTAACAACCAATCGACAAACGCCAAAATATTGGCAGTCTTGGTTCAGCCAATTTATATGACATAACAAATTAAAAATAAAAACTTTACCATAGATTTGTATTTATTATGAGGTAACAATATTTGGTAAGGCGTAAACGAAGAAAAACAACCGTAAGGATCACAGTCAATAATGATACTTTGTTAAAAAAAAAAAAAAAAAAAAGGAAAAATGCAGGAAACGGTACTTCGCACACAGTAAAGACAGGAAGATATGACAAGTTCTTTTACCAGTAACCGACAGCATTAAACGTCAGCCGACCCTGCAAAATATTTTGGCGACTCAACTTCGGTTGCAAATGATATTTCGAATACCAGGGTGGGCCTAACAACACCAACATGAATGGAAATTTAAATAGAATATCCACGAATTATGAGTTTCAGAAAGCCATTAAATACGGCCTCAAAATGTTACTTTGTCGGAGGTTGCCTCTGGACCCAGCTACCGGGGGTCATATGGACAGCCTCAGCCTCGCAGGTGCAGCCCTTCTCCTCACATTCTAAAATTCTCCCACGGGCCTGTAAACAACCTAATGGATGAAAATATGCTTAATTTTTTCATTTCAAAATAATAATACAATAAATTAATTATGAAATCTAACATAAAAAGTAACAGTAGAATTTTCAAATCTTGGGAAGATTTTTTAATTTTTAAGAATTGTATTGTTTTTTTCATTTTCTTTCAGTGCATCTTAAATTTTCAAAATGATAATGCATGTATAGTTTGTTATCATAAAGCAATATTACGGTACTTGGCCTCAATATGTGTTTTTGAAATTAATTAATCTTTCTACACAAACAAGACTTTACAAATTATATATTTTTTGTAGCGGATTCAGGGGTTTCAGGGGAACCACCCTCTGTGCAGTGGCGGCGCCAGCGGGGGTGGGGCAGCAGGGGCTTAAGTTCCCCCATCCAGACAGGTCAAGCCCCGATATGGACAGAGCTCGTCGGGCAGTCAGGGTAAAATAGACATAAAGGCCCACGCCAAGCCAACACATGTCTGTCACAGTCTCAGGGTGTCATTTCTGGCCATCCAGAGGCCCCCCCAGAAAATATATCCTAGAGCCGCCAGCCTCTATGAAGAAATTTAAAAAAAGTAGTACTGGGTCCTCTGGGGCGGATGCAGAGTTGGTGCAGACGGTGCGATCGCACCCACCTAAATTGTATTAAGAAAAATAATTGTTGTATTATATTGTTGATATGAATCAGTAAGATTTTAAAGGTATGAGAATGCAATTTTAAGGCCCCTAGAGGTATATTCTCAAAATTGAGTTGCCTCAGCACCAACCATCGTGTGGCTGAGGTGGTCTGGACATTCACGCTCCCCTACCGCCATATACTGCATCCGCCCCAGTTCCTGGCACAAAAGGCATGCTAACCTACTTAAGCATAAGTTGGCAGATCGGACAAACAAGGCTTAGTCTAACTAGCCATAAATTAAATAAAATTAAAAACACTGTATTTGGTTCGAAGTCGTAAACATAATTGTTGTACGAACGTGCGTTCTTCATGCCTATCAGTTCAGTCCATCGATTCATAGAAAAAAGAATACGTATTCAACTACTCAATTTTCTTTCTCTATGTAGGCCTATACACACATGATATGCCTATTTACTGTACTGTAATAAATGATACAATTTACGTGACCGTTTTCAAGAGGAAAAGAACCTTGAATTTTGAAGAAATTGAAGTCATTAGGAGCCTATATACTCAGAAGTCGGGAAAGCTCATTTCCCACCATCTAGGTATCAAGACGGGCCAAAACCAAAACAGAAGAGAAACATAAAGTTAAAAAGCAATAATTTGAAAGGAAATTTGTTTAATATAAAGTCCATCGTAAAACATTATAGATTTAAGTCTTAATCTGTTACCATTTCCCATTGCGTGATTCCTTCAGGTAAAGCCATGTATGAACTATTTTAAGTCCCAGTGCTTAGGAATACATCGCCCTCAATCTTCGAAGGTCTAACTTAACCACTAACAAATGACTGAAAAATTACAAGGAAATACTCGTCTGTCTCAGCACCGACGGTACGTGTTTGCGTACGTTAAACGCTATCGTAGCCCCACAAACCGCGAACTATGTTTACCTCTGTCGTTTATTATTAAAAAAATAACAATTTTGTGAAAGAAATTGAATCAAAAGTTTTGATGAAATTTAGATAGAAGCGCCACCTACAAATTTGCAATTGTTGCATAGAATTAACATAGGCCTATTTTAAAATATTTATTTCAAAACTTGATTTTAGTGCCCAGCCATCCCCCAGAAGGCGAGAACTGGCGCCCCTCCTGTCGGCGAAAAGAAAAAATATGTATAATTAGGCCTTTATAGTTTTTAAGATTTAAAAGGGCCTACCCTAAATTGTCGTAGCTCCTGGGGATTCACACCCTGCATAACTCCCGAGAGATTTTGATATACGCCCGACCACACCTACTTTACGTTCCCCGTCGGGGACATCGGACCCCCTCCCCCAAACCGCCGTCGGGGAAAATCCTGGCGCCAACCCCTGAATTAATGGACAATTTTGTCAGACCTCCTGTGCTTGCTTTGATTATTCCTTTCCGTATTTTACCACCAGCTCAATATTTACTACCCAAGACCGAGCCGCAGGAACTTAGTTGGGGCTCAGATCATTTCGGCAGCCAGATTTTTTTTAACAATAGAAAGTATGGCGCACCAACACAGTTCCGTTGTTAGTGTGGTTGATGCAGGATGTACAAGCGTAGGCAAATAATAATCTGGCCTTTTTTTATTTAACTTTACATACATACATATTTGTATGTATGTAATGCATGATTAGGCCTACGTATTTTTCATTAGGTAGGCCTATATTCATTTATTTTTGTGGTTAATAAAATATAATAACGCCTAATGATACCGTCATTATTCACATTTTAGGGCCTATTGTATAACAAATTGTTATAGTATTTTTCTATAGCACAAAAGCCTAGTTGTAGTTGATTACCTATAGTACGCCTCATAACTGGTAATGAGTTGTGTGTCACTATACTTAATGTAATGTTGTACTTTTTTTTTTATCTTTGGAACGTTATACACTATTGCATTTTAATTGATTTTAAGCAATGCAATTAACTCATCATAAAAAGTTTTATATATATATATATATATACCGTATATATTTTATATTTATATATATTATATATTTCGTGCAAACGAACATTCATACAAATAATGATTTATTAACTACTGATTAGCTTGTGACGTATTCGAAATTCGAACCATGAAAAACAAATAAGATAAACTTAAAACAGTGATTAATTTAGTGTTTTTTCATGTACACTACTTTTAAAATCAATCAGGAGATTTTTACTTTTCTTCCCTTTTCGAATTTCACACTTTTTTATTAGTGATATTACGACTACACTATTGTGAGTGAAAATAATATCAGTCTATTGTCAAATAAAGTGAAGTCACCTCGATCTGACGAAATAACATAAAATTATCAGCCATATATATTGCTCCAAAAAGCTTAGCGTGTTTCACGCTGACATTAGCTGTTTTTAGGTCATTTTTTGTCTTTCCACAGTCGTATCTCAGCAAATACAAATTTTTGTGTTGCCTTCTGTGATGTCCCCCTACTGTGAAAAGTGGGAGTGACGTGTCGCCCTGTCCCCACCGATCGACGCCCATGTAAACAATACATGGATTTGCGTCAGGAGAATTAATTAGGGGTGGGGCTATGTGTGTAATTTTGGCCAACCTGTCTTGAAAATGTACTGAATACTCAGTGCGTGTGAAAACAGCAAGTTGTAAAAATCACTGTAAATATTTAACTATATACTGAAACTTACATAATAAATACAAAAATAAGTAAATTTACATAAACATAATATAGGAATAAAATATCAAGTATTATAAGGAATTGTGTATGTATATTAATATTTAATATTTAATATTTAATTTTAATATTCTTGTTTTAATATGTTATGTTTTTATACCGGTAGGTCTACATAAATTCTTAATTATTTACTGTCCCAACCATCAAACAAAATCAACAAATGTATGAATGACATACACTACATTTTTATTCATTATCACGCAAGAAAAATAAATCTAACGTATCAACGTCAAACATTTTCACATTGTACATAAAACACATCGGAGGATGTATACTGTACAATAAAACTAACAATACGTAATTACTTATTTGGCAATGGGCCTATATTATATTATTAACACACATTCTACTGGATCTTTAAACAAGTAAATTTTAATCACGTTATGTTTTTATGCAGGTAAATAAATTCTTAATTATTCACTGTAGGCAAAGGCTTATATATTTTCTCCTTTTTGTTACTGACGTATCCATCTGTTGTATGACTACGTTCTTCTCATTGGTGGCTGTTGTATATTCGGTGGCCTCTTTGGCGTTCCATTCATTTGGCGCGTCTGGGAGAACAGTAACATTTTACTGAAGAGGTAAAGCGAATTATCATAAGCTGACGCAAATTATCCAGTAGTTTACGCAAATTGTAATGATTTGACGTAAACTGACGCATTTTTACAGTCCGAAAAAAATTTAATGCGGTGGCATCGCATGTGGTGGCGGCGCGCGCTATACGATGATCGATATCTTGGTGGTGGCGGTGGTTTCTAAACTTTTTAAGTTTTCCGGAGGTTCCTAAAAATATAAATAAATATTTATTAAATAAATATATTAAATATTATCGATTGATTGAAATAGTATATATGCCTATATTTAGGTAAAATATCCCATTGGATGAAAAAAAAAATCAACATCAAAACACTAATTTCAATATGAATTGAATGAACAATCCTTTCTATAGAATTATGCCCGCAAAAATGCGATGATTTGGTATATTCATTGTACAATAAAAAATATGACACCATGTATCTTTTATATCTTGTTTTATTGGTAAACAGTGTAGTTTATGAGATGGTAAAATGCTTTAAATGTATATAATTTGAAAATCACGTTGTACATAAAACATATCGGAGATGGTTAAATCCTTTAAATTCATATAGGCCTACGGAAGAATTTTTGCAATTATTTTTGGAGATTTCAAGGCAGCGGCGGGCGTAATATAATTTTTTTTTAAACAACTTTGATTTAGTATGAAATTCGAAATCATTATTGGCGTGGCACTACATTATTCATGTCATCAAAGTTGTACATAAAACACAAGGCGCAAGATGTGTAAAATATTTTCTTATTTTATTCACAACATTGAAAATAAATAAAAAAGATTCAAACATATCAACAACCGAAATGTCATCATAGTTGTACATAAAAACAAATATTGTTTTGATATTCTTGTTTTAATATGTTATGTTTTTATACCGGTAGGCCTACATAAATTCTTAATTATTTACTGTCTCAACCATCAAACAAAATCAACAAATGTATAAATGACAAACACTACATTTTTATTCATTATCACGCAAGAAAAATAAATCTAACGTATCAACGTCAAACATTTTCACATTGTACATAAAACACATCGGAGGATGTATACTGTACAATAAAACTAACAATACGTAATTACTTATTTGGCAATGGGCCTATATTATATTATTAACACACATTCTACTGGATCTTTAAACAAATACATTTTAATCACGTTATGTTTTTATACAGGTAAATAAATTCTTAATTATTCACTGTAGGCCTAGGCTTATATATTTTCTCCTTTTTGTTACTGACGTATCCATCGGTTGTATGACTACGTTCTTCTCATTGGTGGCTGTTGTATATTCGGTGGCCTCTTTGCCGTTCCTTTCATTTGGCACGTCTGGGAGAACAGTAACATTTTACTGAAGAGGTAAAGCGAATTATCATAAGCTGACGCAAATTATCCAGTAGTTTACGCAAATTGTCATGGTTTGACGTAAACTGACGCATTTTTACAGTCCGAAAAAAATTCAATGCTGTGGCATCGCATGTGGTGGCGGCGCGCCCTATTCGATGATCGATATATTGGTTGTGGCGGTGGTTTCTAAACTTTGTAAGTTTTCCGGAGGATTCTAAAAATATAAATAAATATTTATAAAATAAATATATTAAATATTATCGATTGATTGAAATAGTATATATGCCTATATTTAGGAAAAATATCCCATTGGATGAAAAAAAAAATCACCATCAAAACACTAATTTCAATATGAATTGAATGAACAATCCTTTCTAGGAATTATGCCCGCAAAAATGCGATGATTTGGTATATTCATTGTACAATAAAAAATATGACACCATGTATCTTTTATATCTTGTTTTATTGGTAAACAGTGTAGTAATGAGATGGTTAAATGCTTTAAATGTATATAATTTGAAAATCACGTTGTACATAAAACATATCGGAGATGGTTAAATCCTTTAAATTCATATAGGACTACGGAAGAAATATGCAATTATTTTTGGAGATTTCAAGGCAGCGGCGGTCGTAATATAAATTTAAAAAAAAACAACTTTGATTTAGTATGAAATTCGAAATCATTATTGGCGGGGCACTACATTATTCATGTCATCAAAGTTGTACATAAAACACAAGGCGCAAGATGTGTAAAATATTTTCTTATTTTATTCACAACATTGAAAATAAATAAAAAAAATTTAAACATATCAACAACCGAAATGTCATCATAGTTGTACATAAAAACAAATATTGTTTTAATATTCTTGTTTTAATATGTTATGTTTTTATACCAGTAGGCCTACATAAATTCTTAATTATTTACTGTCTCAACCATCAAACAAAATCAACAAATGTATGAATGACATACACTACATTTTTATTCATTATCACGCAAGAAAAATAAATCTAACGTATTAACGTCAAACATTTTCACATTGTACATAAAGCACATCGGAGGATGTATACTGTACAATAAAACTAACAATACGTAATTACTTATTTGGCAATGGGCCTATACTATATTATTATAATAATAATAATAATAATATTTATTCGGCAGAGTAAAAAAGTATACATACAATATTCTTGCCATGAGTAAGTAATAGGCATAAGCCCAAACAGTAAGCTGCTCTTACTCCATCATCAAAAACAAATACAATGACAATACAATATAAATATATACAAAAAAGTAAATTCAAAATAAATTGTTTTAACTAAAACAAAAAAACACACATATTAACACACATTCTACTGGATCTTTAAACAAATAAATTTTAATCACGTTATGATTTTATACCGGTAAATAAATTCTTAATTATTCACTGTAGGCCTAGGCTTATATATTTTCTCCTTTTTGTTACTGACGTATCCATCTTTTGTATGACTACGTTCTTCTAATTGGTGGCTGTTGTATATTTGGTGGCCTTTTTGGCGTTCCATACATTTGGCGCGGCGGCCGAAATGAGTGGCGGCCGAAATGAGGTTGGCCCATAGAGCTATTAAACAACTAGAGTGCTGACAAGATGGCGGAGCAATGCAGAGTTGTGTATGTGTACCATCCAAGATGGCTGCCGTAGGAAGGCGCCACCTTCAGGCTTTTATATCTCTATGGGTTGGCCCCTTAATAGCACATAACCTGAGATACTAATGGCGTTCCATAACTAACGGCGTTCCATAGGTAATACCGGTAAGCAAAGAGTATGCGGTAAGTTTGTTTTTTTGTTGTCGTCGCGCTTACGTACTTATCGCTCGTGTTGGTGCTACTACTACTGCTCATGTCAGAAAGTTGTTGTGGGGTAAGTAACATAGGCAAGACCATATTTCTTGCTTACCGAAATAGCAATGATTAATATAAGTATGTTGTAAAACAATTTGAAAACCGCTACTGCTTTTGGAAAGATATTATTAATACATTGAACTCATCTATCTAGCCTAGGCCCGGGTCTAGTCGTCCTAGGCTGGGCCACCTTCGCTAAGCGAATGCTTAGCTAGATCAGGCGTGTCGGCTAGCTAGCGAGGCCTAGGCAGCAAATGTGACGTCTCACTCGCTGTCGTGAACTAAATCCAGCGGGCGGTCGCCATAGAGATCGATGTTGTTATGATGCTGAAGTTTCACTTGTCGATCTTCTATTATATTTTCAATCGTCTACTAACCTTTAAGTGGGTTTTGTTGTACCACAGTTGCATAGAAACACTGACTAGGGCCTAAATATTATATAGTTGGGTACAAAGCAACATTCATTCTTACTGTGCTGTAGTGTAGTTTACTCCATGGTTTCAACTGTGTAACTTAGTTGTGATTAGGCCCTATAAAAAATATTATTACTATTGTTTATCACGCTATCTGGGTAGGAAAAGTGATGAGGGAGGAGGCTTTTTTTTTT